>NC_056684.1:64683229-64983229 GCF_018350215.1 Panthera leo | reverse complement strand
CATACTTTGCTGACTTAAAGATCAGTAATTTTCTTATCTTGAGATTAAAGTTTATGTGTATAAACTAGTTCCATTCACAGTTTTTAAGTTCCACTAAATTGAGAGAATGAGAAATTAAAATAGACATATATTTTTTCACTGTTACAAAACATACATACTTTTTTTTTACTATTACCTATACAGTTTTATTAGGTTCACTGTTTTTGTTAACTCACTGACTTTGAATGCAAACCTGTTGGTTGAAAAAAATTTCTACAATTAGCTTTAAATTAAGTTTTTCTTTCCATTTATACAGGTAATACCTGCCAATCTGCTTAAGCAGTTATTCACCTATTTACTATATATTCAATTTTTTCTCATTCATTTGAAAATCGTTTTTGAACATCTGATATGGACTGGCCCCTCAGACTGAGGTACAAGAGATGTGGAAGAATGTAGCAGACTTGATCTCTGCCATCCAAAGTTCACTGTCTAGTCTTGGGGGTTCAACTGAAAGAAGAGGATTATACAAGTAGTATCAACATTATGTAACCAATATTTTCATAGTAGAAGGTACTGGTTGCTATGTGAGTACTTGACAGGGAACCTAACTTAGTCTAAGGAGTCAAGTAAACCTTCTGGAAGTTGGAGCGTAACATCTAAGGGCTAAAAAAAGAATAGAAGGGTGAGAGAAAATGATGTGGAGTAGGCGGTACTCCAAGAGAGAATAACCAAATTGCATATGGTCTGGTTTCCCACAGTGGCCATGATAGATACCATTCATTAGGCCCTATCTTTTAAAGAATAATCTATGCCTGCAGAAAAAGTATTTTGTGGACTTCAGTAGAAATACCATAGTAAGTACAGAAGCCATGTTTGAACAGCATTCTGAACCATGATTCTACAATATATGGTCTTAAACTAGGATTGAGCATAACTGTCAATACCAAGTGATATATTATCACCTTTAGATAATCAGGCATCATGTTCTATTAATTGGCATGCCAAGTACTTGATAGCACCAGATATTATGGTTAATGCAAATGATTATTTTTCCTGTGAGTTTAATTAAGAGTCTCCATATTGATGTAATTAAAACCGCAGTGGCATTTGAAATGCATCACCTAAATAAAGTACCATAAGATTTACTCTATTAAGATTTGTAAGAGATCTCAGTAATTGCAATTTGCATTATTTTCTTTCACATATGTATTTCTCTGAAGAAATCAGTCACTGCATATATGTATGGCCATATTATCATCAAGTATTTCATTATTTTCATGGACAAAATTGTTCACTAATAGCACATCAACATTAGATGTAGGAACAAATGTTTTTTCAATATTTAAATTTAGGAGTTCTCATTGCCCATTATCTATCTATTAAGAATTACAAGTTCCAGTTTAACAGAGAATTCCATGTTAATCGCATGCTTTATAATGAGACTGTTTGTTATCCCTAGCCTGCAACACACTTGATTAAAACCTTCAGTGTACTCACCAAGCTGATATTTTTTACCTACTGCCTTCACCTCTGGTACAGTGTAATTTTCAAAAAGCAAAATGAAGAAGAGTATCATTTATTGTCAACTTTTTCTATAGATATCCTGTGTGCTTGTAACTCTCTGACATGTACAGGTAGCCCACACAGGACAAAGAAAACATCACCCGTAACAAAGGAGCCATTTATATCTCTGCAATCCAAATCAGATCCTGCCCCAATGGCACCCTAGACTACATGTACACATATGGAAAATTGTCAATTCAGTAATGGCAGGTAATTTCCATTCTATTTAGGAAACTGAGGCTTAAAATGGTTAAACAATGGTGGTGTATGATTTAAACCCAAACAAATGATCCAAACTCTGCAATAATAATCTACATGCTACTAACTCTCAGGTGTTAAAAAAGAAAAGAATTTCTTTAATTAAACGTTACTTGATTTTTTCATGGGTAACAAATATAAATAAATAAGCATAGTAAGTCCCCCAAATACTGTCTTGAGTCCTATAAGTTCTAACAATCTCCCACCCATATTTCCAGAAAGGAAAAAAAAAAGGAAATCCAAATAGTAACTTTGAAACACTGCATTTTACCTCTGCTTACTAAAACTCTAGCAGTAAAGAAATATTTGCATCATAATATTATGGAAATATAGTAAACATAACATAGGGTCGTTTTACTGGAGAAGCAGTTTTTTCAAAGCAAACAGGGAGGAAAGAACAGATGTATAATAAAATGAAACCACCACATGAAACTTTATTTGTTCCTATTGTGATCGCCCACATGGTGTGGTACAAGAATATGTAACTACTCCCTGTTCTGGTTACTTCTGAGCATATCACTATACAAAATTATTATATCCAGTGGCTATTCATAATGTAGAGAATGAATATTTTATTCACAGAAAGCAGATGAAGATTTCAGTCCTGAACTTTTAATTTTTTCTTTGTGTGTATCTATGACTACTCAAAAGCTCAATCATAATTTCTGAGGCACACTTCCAAATCTTTTTCACATCTATGAAGTAAGTTTATCTTCAGGCCTCTGAGAAGTAATTAAGATTACTCCTACTTTACAAATAGGGAAACAGGGTCATAGATCAATGTAACTTACTTAAGTGAACAGACTTGCAACAAGATGGTACCTTAAAAATGATTAACTGCCTTCTTTTCAAAACTATCATTGAAATGGCTATCCATGTACAAAAAGAGACAGCCTATATCAGCATTGGATACTGTCCATGGGAACATCATGCATTAGAATTCCTTAGTGGTCTGCTACTGCAGACATTACTAGAATGAAGGACCAGCTCAACCCATTATCACTCTGGAGCATCTAAAAAGTGAGTACACGGAATCCCAGCATAAATCCATAAACACCTTCTAATTTGATTGGGTGAGGATAACTAGAGGCCACTGTGAGCAGGGATCACACGACAAGTCTTTTTCTCCTACGGTACCCATCCCAGAATGAAAGCACTGCCACAGCTAAATCCTGCCGAAGACAGCTACGGTGAGTTTAAAACATAGCCCCCCAGGGCACTTGCAGGCTCAGTCGATAAAGCATCCCACTCTTGATTTCTGCTTAGGTCATGATCTCAGAATTCATGAGATCTGCTGCTTGGGATTCTCTCTTCCTCTCTCTCTTCCCTTCCTCCCGCTCATATATGTGAGGCAAGAATGCTTGTTCAAGGGGACCAAAGACCCTCATGGAACCATGAGGCCAGGGAATAGCACTTCGTCCCCCGATATATACATATCCTAGGCAACACAGATTGAAAAGATCTGTATTTTGTTATGTTTCCTTGGAACTACATAATAGGGGGGAAATTCATACGTTCATTCCAGAATAAAACAAACAAAAAACTACATTATCTCTAAAAGGAAAAAAAAATCATATTGTCCTCAGTTATTTCTCTAACACAAACTTTCCAGGACAAAACGGAGCATGAGCTACAGTTTTGAGAGAGAGACATTTCTCTCAAACATTTAAAAAAACGAATAAAACATAGCCTCCATAACATTTTGCAATTGTTTTATTTAAATGATGACATATTTTTCCCCTTCATATTGATCTACCTTTCAAAACATCTGCATATTTTCATATGCCAAGAGATGTTTCTTGTTTTGTTTTTCCTATTTGTTTCGGGTGCCTCTATGTTTGATAATATCGGGATATTGGGTAAATTTTGTCTGAAAAGTGTGATTCTATGTTTAACTGTGCCTTTGAGGTCCAGAAGGAGAAGTAAGGAGAAAGTTAATAGTTAGCTATAGTTTTACTTTGTCGGATCAGAAATTCCGATAACCCAAAGGGAAACATCCTAGAACTGAATTTGAGTATTGCCCCCATTTTGGGGAGGGAGGGTGTGTTGTTATAGTTACCTTCTGCTAGGTAAGGAAAATAAAAGGCAGATAAAATACACACACACACACACACACACACACACACACACACACACACACACACACACACACCAAAGCAATCATTGGGATTTTAAATGAAATTTCTAAATTTAAGAGAAACAGAAAATAGAGGAGAAAAAAAGTAAGGAGAAGAAGGAAGAAGATAAATTTTCTGGGCTGAAGAAAGATACACCTGGGGACTGAAGGATACCAAATATATAAATACCAATACCAAATATTTAAGCTTTGGATGGAAGGGACCACAAACAATCACAAAGAAGGAAGAACTGGGTAAGGAGAGATAAAAATATCAGTTGGTTAATAAGTCTGAATGGAGAACCTGACTTAAATCTGAGGCTGCAGCAGCATTCCCAATGGATTAATCATGAATCAGACAGATACACCCATATAGTCACTAGCACAGCAGTGTGACTGCAGGACTCCAACACAGGGGTTTACACTTACCACAGGGGTGAGAGAACACCGGACATATATCCTCTCTGTAGGCAGGATGTACTAAAAAGAGAGAGAGAGAAATGTTCAGAAGGATCTCACCATCATTTGCCAAACTCACAAATCAAACAAGTAACTCCTTGGAGGGAATGTACAAAATGGGAAGAATGCTGACTTGAGGGGACCAAAGACCCACATGGAACCATGAGGCCAGGGAATAATGCTTCCTTCCCACATATAAACATATCCTAGGCAATACAGACTGAAAAGATACATATATTTTTTTATATTTTCTTGGAATCACACAATAGGGAGGAATTTCATCCATCCATTCCAGCAAAAAATAAACAAAACACATTAATCTCTAAAAGGAAAAAAAGAATAATCAAGTTGTCCTCAGGTTTTTTTTTTTCTCTCTGTAACATGAACTTTCCAGGACAAAATGAAGCAATAGCTACAGAGTTTTAAAAAATAAATGACACTAAGCCAAGAACTAACAGAAATATATTGCCAGGCATATTATAAGAATAAAATAAATATGTTGCCAAAAACACAGAGCTCAGAAACCTGCCACCCACATTATAGTCCTTAAAAATTATCCAAAGCCATCTTCCAGCTGATGGAGAAGTGGATCTAACACACTTAAAAATATGAGCTGTTATATTATAAAGGGACAGTGGTAATACTCAAAAATATTATATCACAGCATTGCTTGACTATTTCTTATACATATGTCCATCAAATTTCATGCAAATGTCATAATATTAAATATTGAAAAAGAAAATATATGTTCTAAAAATGAACAATAACCTGAATTTTGAAATTCAGAATTATGCTACAATGAGCTGGAAATTTCAACATGGTAGGTATGTGGGAGGAAGCAACTAAAGTACAAGTACCTGAATTTTTCATTTTCTTGAAATCACTAGAAATTCCTTCATTTTTAATTTAATAATTAGAAAAATGTATTTAATATATTAAAGAATACTAGTAAATATATCTTCCTTCCATATTTCAATGGACCAACAAAATAAAACAAATTAAAATATCTGAATATTGACACTACTGGGTGGCTCAGTCAAGTGAGCATCCAACTCTTGATTTTGGCTCAGATTATGCTCCCAGGGTCATGAGATCAAGCCCGGCTCAGCATGGAGCCTGCTTGAGATTCTCTCCCTCTCTCTCCCTCTCTCTCAAATAAAATATATATATATTTTAGTTATATATATATATATAACTGAATATTAAAATAAAAAGAAAACAAATTATGGAGTTGTGAGTTGAAAAATAAATCAAAGTTTAAATGATGGGCTACACATAAGTTAATAAAAATTTTAAAGGAGTATGTATAAATTGACTAATTTAGACAAAGATATACTCACCACATACATTTTGTGTTTTTAGTAAAAAAAGAAAAAAAGTGACTGAAAAGTTAAAGATTAGATGAATAGCTACTAAATAGCAAATGACAATTAAAAATAATATGTAAAATAAACATAAGAAATGATTCTTTCAAAATTGTAAAATGAAAAAAGATCATAAATTTAAAAAATACGGAGCAAAGAAAAATCAAGAATGAGTTTAAATCATAGAATAACACTATATGCAAAATAATGACTCTCTTTTTGAAAAAATTCACTGAGAAGGTCAGTTTTCTGGAAAAACATAAACTATAAAATTGATGCATAAAATAAGTAGATAATGCTTTTATAAGAAATTTTTCTAAGTTATCAAGGCATTATACTCAAATATGTCTTCATGCATTGATATATTTAGAGATTAGGCTTTCCAGAATTTTAAAGAGTAAATGATTCCCATATCATATAAATAATTCTAAAAAGTAGAAATAAATTAAGATATTCATAATTCACTTTTATATAGTTAGCATAATGAAAATGTGGGAAAAAATGTATATTAAAAAAAAACAATGGCTGACAGCTAAGACCTCTCTGAGTCTTTATTTCAGTCCTTGGTTTAATTTATTTTCTTGTTGTAAATAAGAATTATACTCACAGAAGGTATTACTAAAAAATTTCAGCTAGGGCTTTAATAGGGCTTCCAATGAATTTATTAATTATTAGTGTAAATATTAATATCTTTACATGTCAAGTTGTCCAATACAAGAAGAGGATATAACTTTGCATTTTCTGAGCTTTAAGCATCCTTTAATACAGTTTTAATTATTCCCCAAAGAAATTCCAGGAATTCTTTGTTTAAATATAAAATACTTTACACTTTTTTTGATAATGCTAAGTAAAACCTTGTATTTTGTTAAATTCTCTGGTTGCTTGTTACTATTGACTTCTCATTAATAACTATCATAAGTCAATCTTACATTTGGAACCAGTCATAACAATAATTCTGAATATATGGTCAGAAAAATTATAGTGGAATATGAAAATAAAATAGACATTTACCAGTTATTGGCTGACAAATATTCTGAAATATTAAAATATGCAATTCAAACAGAAGAAGAGTGAATTCAGGAGTAAACAGCAATAATGATCAAACTTTTTTTTAGAAAATTCATTATTAGGTCTACATAAGTGGGTTTTTTTAAGTTTATTAATAATAATCTGACAGTAAAATTTCAGATGATACCAACATGGGAAGTTGGGGATACAGATGAAAACATAAATATGCTACTGTTCTTGATTTATATAAAGAGAATATACATAATGACCAGAATATGATAGAAAAATATAAGTTCAACTATGTTTATTAAAAATCTGAAAGTCTCTTTTCTCTTCCTTTGCAGAGACAGAGGAATGAGCCAGCTCTATTGATACATTCAGCATGGCTGGGGCCAAGGAAGCAGCTGAATGTTAGAATTTGGGTTGAATACAGACAGCTTGATTGACTAAATGAATATAATGAAGGTAATGGGAACAACCTTCCTCTTTGTCAAAGAAAGAAATTATAAATATAAAAGGGGGGAGGGCTAGAATAAACCCTGTGATGTTAGCTTGGTATTAAGAGTGTTAGTGTGAACACAAAGTTTTTTACATAGAAAGAAAAATATAGAAATAAGTATAGAGATATATGTGGACACGCATGTTTCCTAGCTCTGTCCTAGAAGCAATGACTCCTCAGTAACAATGAGTCACTGAGCCTCCAAATCTTCATTTCCATACTGCTCTTCATTAAAAAGAATTAGAAACCCTTGGACAAATGACTGTGTCAGAAAATAACTCCTCAAAGAATGAAGTGGACAGATAAAAGAACACAAAAGCAATCTGGAAGGGCCAAATCTCAGAAAATCTAAGTATGAACATAAAGAAAAAGATACTAATGGATTATAACCCATTGAATAAAAGGGGACTCCATGACTCTACACTAATATTAAAAAAAGAGCAATACCTGGGGGAGACTACTTTATTTTACAAAAGAATGCCAAGTAATAAATCTGGGGGAAAAAATGGAATTGATAAACCCCTTTGATAATCATCATAATAATTATTTCAGGCAAATATCAGCAACGGATACTAAAGATGGTAGGCAAAATTTTGATGAAAACCAGGATATTTACAAAGTATCCCTCTAAACAATGGCATACCCTAATTCTAATCCTGAAAAAACAAGACAAATCCAAAATGAGGAACATTATACAAAACAAATGGGTCTATATTAAATATATATATATATGTGTGTGTATATATATATATGTGTGTGATGAGGAACATTGTACAAAACAAATGGGTCTATATTAAATATATATATATGTGTGTGTGTATACATATATATATATATATATATACATATATATATATATATCAAGTTGATGAAATTCAAGAAAAGATTAATAGAGTGTTCCATATTGAAAAAGACTGTAGACCCATGATGATGATTCTTAAATACAATTTATGGCACCTGACTGGATATCGGACTGGGAAAAAATAGAGGGCATTATTAGAACAGCCAATATATTTTACTGGTGATATTATATCAATGTTAACTTCCTTATAGGATGATTATAATGTGTTATCTAGGAGAGTATCCTTGTTTAAAGAAGTGCACACTGAAATATTAAGAGGCAATGGACCACTTACTCTCAGGAATTTCAGCCAAAAGTATATATGTATGTGTGACTAATGTAGTAAAAATTTATTCTTATTTTTTTAAGTTTATTTATTTCTTTTGAAAATAGAGCACAGCAGAGAGAGAGGGAGAGAGAGAGGGAATCCCAAGCAGGCTCCACACTGTCAGTGCAGAGCCTGATATGGGGCTCAAACTCACAAACCAACAGATTAGGATCTGAGCCGAAGCCAAGAGTTGGACGCTTAACTGACTGAGCCACCCAGGCATTCCCCCCTCATTTTTTTTTTAAACAGCCAGAATCTGGGTGAAGGGCTTATGGGAGTTCTTTGTATAATTATTACAACCTTTCTGTAACTTAGAAATTATTTACAAATAAGTAAAAGCATTTAAGGGTGGCTAATATAGAAAGAAATATAATGAACAATTTTCAAACCCAGAGAGAAAAAAAAAGACAGAAAAATGAAAGAACAAAAAAGGAAGTCTATAAAGTAAAATATATCAAAAAAAGAAAAGATTTTTAAAAAGCCCAAGCATATCAGTAATTAGCATAAATAATTATTCAACCTCACTTTTTTTAAAAAAGAGACTAATACAGCTATAAAAAAAAAGCAAACTGCCATTATATGGTGATTATAGGACACACACCTAAAACAACATGACTCAGGGAAATTGTAAATACATAAAAAGAAAAGTATACACTTTTATAATTTAAAAAGTTAATGTAGCAATATTAATCTCATTCAACATAAAATTAAAGCAAATTCATTAAAAGAGACTAGCAGTTTATATTTATAAAATAAATAATAAATTGAGAAGATATAGTATCTATAAACCTTTTGTACTTAAAATATACCTTCAAATATGCAAAGCATATTTGCATAGGATAGTACAACAACAAGGAGAAATACATTAATAGATATACAATATTGGTGGGAGACTTCAGAAAATTCTTAGGAACCAGCATGAGGAGAAAGAAACTATAGAGAGATTTGAAAAATATTCAACATATAAAATATTCAACATACATTCTTTGAAAAACATTTGAGGAGAACCTGGGTGGCTCAGTCAGTTAAGCATACGACTTCAGCTCAGGTCATGGTCTCGCGGTTCATGGGTTCAAGCCCTGTGCCAGGCTCTGTGCTGACAGCTCAGTCTGGAGCTTGCTTTGGATTCTGTGTCTCCGTCTCTCTCTGCCCCACCCCCCACTCACACTGTCTCTCTCCGTCAAAAAGCAATAAACATTAAAAAATTAAAAATAAAATTAAATAAATAACATTAGAAACAAATGTAGAAATTGACCATATTCTAGACAACAGGCAAGATGAATCATGTAGTTTGCTCAATGACTACATTGTAACTAAAAAGCATTTATTTATAGAATGTAACAAAGGAGAATCTAAAAATGTAAATTAAATGTTAATTCATTATGAAATAAAATTATATAACATCCTAGTTTAACCTGAAAAGAATGCGATTAATGTTAACATTCATTTATAAATGTAAAGATGGCACTTAAACTGGAAACCAAGAGGAATGCCCTTGACTTAATAAAAGGTATGAATCAGGGGCGCCTGCGTGACTCAGTCAGTTAAGCAACTAACTTCAACTCAGGTCATTATCTCACAGCTGTGAGTTTGAGCCCCGCATCGGGCTCTGTGCTGACAGCTTAGAGCCTGGAGCCTGCTTTGGATTCTGTCTCCCTCTCTCTCTCTGCCCCTCTCCCACTCGTTCTCTCTCTTTCCCAAAAACAAACATTAAAAAACATTTTTTTAAAGAATTTAAATGAAAAATAAAATAAATAAAAATAAAAGGTATGAACCAAAACCCATAGCAGTCATTATGCTTAATGGTGAAATATCACAAGTCTTCCAATTAAAGTCAGGAATGAAATAAGGATGCTGTCATTAAGGATACTCTTACTGCATTATAACTTATATAAATAAAACTAGATGATCTGGTCTCCAAGTAACATAAGAAAAAGAAGATTAAGATATTGGAAAGGAAGAGATAGGTGTCTGTTATGTGTAGAGTGTGCAATTACCTAACCTAGAAAACAAATGACAAATCAAGTATGAGCTACTAACATTAGTATTTAGCAAGGTGACTGGATACAAGATTAACATATAAAAACAAATGGCTTGTCTATAGTCTAGTGTGGAAAAAAACAGGTAACCAAACAAATCGGAACAAAACAAACTGTTTTGTTATGATGGTGGTGGTTATAAGTAAGGGATTTCAGAAACCACATTATTAAATTCCATGACAACAGGAACAAAAAAATGACATAGCTCCCAAGACTATAATAACATAGTGAAACTGTAATCTTTTTTAAAAATAATTTATCTTTAAGAAAACTCAGTTAACTTACTGTGGAATCATGTACATTAGTTAGTACCCCTTTTGTACCACTGTTAATTTTTGCAGTAATATATTTATCTACAACTGTAGTTTTTAGACAACTAAGCTACATAAACAGTCTTATGTGAAAAACAAGAATTACTAAAACGTTTATTAAAAATAAAAGAATTTAGGGATACCTGGGTGGCTCAGTCGGTTAAGTGTCAGGCTTTGGGTCAGGTCATGATCTCACAGATCGTGGGTTCATGCCCCACGTCGGGCTCTGTGCTGACACCTCAGAGCCTGGAGTCTGCTTCAAATTCTGTGTCTCCCTCTCTCTGCCCCTTCCCCAGCTAACACTGTCTCTCTCTCTTTCTCTCTCTCTCAAAAATAAACAATCATTAAAAAAAAAGATTTAAAAAATAAAAATAAGAATTTATATCTTCTATTGCAGTCTAAAACTTAAGGACAAATGGATACTTTTGAAACATTACTTGGCCCTTTGAAAGTGAGCTAGAAATTGAGCTGGAAGTTGATTTCTATTTCTAGAGAAAAAAATTCATATTTCTAATCTTATGTCATTTTTATAATGAGGGGCTTTTGTTATGGACTGAATGTTTGTATCTTACCAAGATTTGTATGCTGAAATCCTAACCCCAAGGAAGTATTTGGAGTTGGGGCCTTTGGGAGGTGATCAGTTCATGAAGGTAGAGACCTCATGCTGGGATTAGTGCCCTTATGAAAGAGACCCCAGAGAGCTCTCTTGCCTTTTCTGCCATGTGAGAACACAGTACAAAGATGGCTGTCATCTATAAATCAGGAAACGGGCAGGTCCTTAGCAGATAGCAAATCTGCCTATGTCTTGATATTAGACTTCCCAGCCTCCAGAATTGTGAGAAATAAATGTTTGCTGTTGAAGCCCCCCTTGTCTATGATATTTTTGTTAAAGCAGCCTTAACTAAGTTTCCATATCTTTCATCCCAACCAGCAATAACCAATTTGAACATATGATACAAATCTCATTCATAAGAGTAACAAAAATCATAATGTACCTGGGAATAGTATTAAAACTTTTATACATAAAACTACATATTTTTACTGAAGGGCATAAAAGAAGACTAAGGAGAAATACCACTTCAACTGACGTGATGATCTCATATAGCAAACCTGTCAGTTTTTTTCTCTAATTCAATCAATAAATTTGATCCATTCAAAACCAATAATTTTTGTGTGTGTGTGAGAGAGAGAAAGAGAGAGAGAGAGAGAGACAGAGAGAGAGACCGACAGAGAGAGAGAGACAGAGAGAGAGAGACAGAGAGAGACATGGAAAAATGATAACTGGGTAAGGGTTGGAATTTAGTATGGTAATTCAGGTGGACTTTATTTTAACCTTACCTTTAGCAATTTGTTTTATACACAGAGACGAAGTGTTCAGGAATTAAGTGTGTAATTAACAACTAGTTTTAAAATGACTTGAAAGGTATTTTCTCCATTGTAATGGTGTTGCTGAGTATGTTTATTGCCTATATTCTTTTTATTCATCTTTTTTTACATTTCTTACAATAAACATGTAATATTTTCAAAATTAGAGAAATATATTAATTTTAAAATAAATACCATATTAAAGAGGAATACCACCTGACTCTTAGTCCAGAACTCTACAAGATTACAACATCTAGATTTATTCCACCAAAAATGTATACACAAGTTTTTTTTTAATATTTCAATTACAGGGCCCTAAAGGGGAAATATAACTTTAGTGGTCTAGAAATCTATAGTCCAGCTTGATGCCAATAAGTAACATCTTTTCATGAAGGCCTGTGTATATTCTTGTCAGGGACTCATGGGTTATGCCAGGAAGCATTTAAGAAAAATAAGGAGCTATGGCTTTACATTCCTGAGAAGAGTATAGTCTAGAAGTTCCCTGAAAGTAAGCATGTTTATAGAAACTCAGGCTTTAATTAGCCAGGACCTGGAGGTCACTAAGGACAATAATAAACAATCTTAATCATCACTTTAGCACAGTGCTCAGAGATGCATAAGAAACAGAGCAGCCAAACCAACCCTGGCAATTAATACTAAGTTTAAGATCACAGTCAGACATACTTACCACACAGTGGCCAGTAAGGAATACTGGCTGTATCAGATACACCCAGTCGTAACTCTTCCAGTACTGTGGCAAAATTATAATGAACAGATCAAAACCACAACATCTCCAAAATCTACTTATGTTAGATGTACTTTTTTTAAAAGCATATTTTTGAGTCATTTGAAAAACTGTTGTGACAATTTTTCAGTGAATCTAATATGAAAATCATGTCCAGGCTGTATCAAACATAAAAGATATTAATCATAAAATAGAAACTTCACTCAGACCATTAAAAATATTGAGAAAAAGTTTGAAATGATTCAAAAGAAGAAGTCCTCTTTAGAAAATTCACTTCTGAAGTATACTTAGTTGTTTAAGAAAAATGAAGTTCTACTTTAAGAATGGAGCAAGGACAGATTGATGATTTGACCCTCATTTAAAATGCTATTATTTATTACTCTTTGTTACTTCATATACTTTTTTCAGAATTATGGGCATTGATCATGCATCCTCAAAGGATTCATAAAGAAAATCCACTGTAGCAGTAATAACATAAGTACAGTATATAAATATAGAGAGACCTGGTTTTCCTCCCCCACAAAATTAGCATTTTTAATCTAGTTAAAACCAAAGGCAAAATTGTCACTTTAACTGAGGCAATATGCGAAGTTTTCACTAGTACCTACTTCGTCAAATGAGTCTTTTTTTATTTGTTTGTTTTGTTTTGTTTTTTTAATCAAGGACAGAGGTGCGTGGGTGTCTCAGTCGGTTAAACGTCCGACCCATGATCATGATCTCACACTTTGTGGGATCAAGCCCCACGTTGGGTTCTGTGCTGACAGCACAGATCCTGCGTGGGACTCTCTCTCTCCCTCTCTGCCCCCCCTTCCTCAAAATAAATAAATAAACTTAAAACAAAAAAGCAAAATCAACAATGATGAAACCTGAGAGAATAATATTCTACTCAATATGACATGTTGAGTTACTGGTATCTATCAAAATCTTGACTAGTAATGGAAATTTTTTCAAACTATTTTTTCTGTCATCTATAACATTAGTGAGTCAAATGTATTTAAAAGTAGAATGGTCAGCTATTGGCAAAACTATATTTAAGATACAGATTTTGTTGTAAAAAAATAATGCTTAACAGAAATAGAAAGTGAAATTGCATTTGTACAGTGGCTAGTAGTCCTTGAAGCAGACTTTCAAACAACTTTCCACCAGAATGTCTATGAAAACCAAACAATAAACTTCATACCAGTGCCCAGTCAAACCCTTGGAGAGAAATTATTGTTAACATACAGAGAAAATTTACCCTACAGATAGGACTGACAAAATAAGGAAAGCCCACTTGATGTGAAAAAAGGGAATGTAGGAAAGTTTCCTTCATCACTACTTTTGGGCTCAGATAATCTGTAACTTCCAGAATCACTGGGCCACTTCCTTTACTAGATCTATGCTGCTTTTGTGAAGACAAAGTAGATGTTCAACTCCCCACATCCAATCCGAGTCCTCCAGTGAAGGATAAAGAAAGCAGTTTGTAATTGTTGAGTAATGGAATGAATTAATCTTTTTGTATTCCTTTAGACCTAGAAACTCACAGAAGTGGACAAGCATCAATTTTGACAGCAAGTTTCCAGGATGGTTAGCCCTGACCAAAAGAACTTTAGAGCTAAAAAACAGGAGCAGAGAGGACCTGGTACAGATGAGTATTAGAGAGGTGGAATGGGCATCTATTAGAGAGCATCCTTCTGTACTGGTCCAAGGAGCAACACCAGAGAAACAGACCAGACACTGGAAACTGGGAACTGTGCTCTGAGCTCCTGAATCAATCTGCTTTCCTGCCCTACCTCCAAAGGAGATTCTACCAGCATCCACGTGGACAGTGAGTAGAGCCAAAGAACAGCCCTATACCTTGGGTGTTGACAAATAATGACAATAGAAGACTTTTTCCTTTCCCATGAATAAGAAGAAAGAAAAAGAAAACCAAAAACATGGAGCCTGTGAAAAATACAAACAGGGGAAAGGAAATGCATGCTGAAGACCAGAGTTAAGCCCTCTTGTGAAAATAATCTGGTATAAGAACCAGGACAAACATGGGGGAAAAAAGCATGTAGCATCTACAATAGCATGTACAAGCACATGATATAGGAACAGAAAGCCATGAGGAAATAACGAGCTGAGACGAACAAAAGGATGAGATGCAAAGATGATAAATTAGACGACAAGGAAATGAACTGCCACAATAGAATTATAAACCACAATGGTTATGAATGTGAGATTGGATTAAGACGGTAAACTCTGATCATATGACTCCCTTCCCTCTTGTCACAAATGCTGTGAAATAACACACACACACACAGATTGTTTTCAGATAAGTGATTTATAACAATGCAGGAAAAGATGTAAGCTAGAAAGGAGATGTTATTGGATTTATAAAAAATTAAAGCTGAAGAAAATTATGGCTCTAAAAATAATATACAGTAATAAGTTATTATGGAGTAAAGGTTGCTAGGGAAGAAGAGGTTTCAAAAGCAACAATTAGTGGATACAAGGAACCCTCAAACTTTCATCATAGAAAGTTGCATATGGAGGAGTTACATAAATTGAGGCCCATCTTCACTTAAACCATCCTCCAACAACACTCTCTGTATTTATACTCTTATAAGAAAAACACAGCAGAAAATGGAGGCACCAGAGCTGGAGAGGCAGAGCAATGATCCAGGGAGGAAAACGCTTCCAGAAGAGATGGGGAACACTTTTGTACTACCAAAAAAACTCTTGTTGGACCACTGCATTCGGTAATATAATCCATGCCACTCTCCATCATTTGATACAGGCTGCTATAAGCATAATCGGCCAATCATTAAGGGTGCTCACACTCAAAGGTGACTAGGAAAAAGAAAGATATTTCTAACCATTTGAGAAACACAACACCATGAATAGAAAATGTCACACATACACACATTCACACACATACACCCAGGAGAGGTAACATCAAAGCACACACACTCAAAGTTTTTAGAGCAAACAATGTAAATTAGGCATAATTGTCTTTAATAGTCTCTAAGAAATTCACTATTGTATCCATGAAAAATAAAAATGAACTAATCTTTAAAACAAGTTTTATTATGAAATCATGTATAATTAATTGCCATGTTCCTCTTACCCACCTTCAACAATTAACAGCCCATGGCTGCTCCTATTTCATCTACATTCCTACTTATCACTCCACCTGGGTTATTTTAAAGAAGTCCTACATATACCATTCAACCCATAAATATTTCAGAGAAATTTTTGTTAACTAACATTTTAATGAGAAAATTAAAAATTCCACAGATGGGCAAAATTACAAAACAGACACAGTCAAAGATAAAACTGAATGATTTGGGAGTCCAAATTTTTCAATTCTACAGGAACAGAATGCAAAAAGATAAAGAGACCATGTGATTCTGTAGAAGCTGAAGAAAAGGATTTTCATGCAGGAAATTTAGTAAGGGAGTGCTCACCAAAAAACCAAAACCAAAACCAAAACAAAACAAAAAAAAACAAAAACAAAACAAAAAAAAAACTTTTAAGGGAGGAGGGAAGCAGAAAAGATAAAAGGAAGAAGTCAAATAAGAATGTTACCTTAAAAGATGTCTACCTTCACTCTGTTTCATGGAAAACCCTGGAACAAATTGCACCCAAAGTCTGTCTCACCTTGACTTGGGCTTTTATATCACCACATTAGTAGCCATTGGCTACTGACTGTTCCACAAGCAAAGCAGCTACAAGTGCCCAAGGAAATTTCTCCAAAGGTTATAGGTATGAATCATCGGCATCACTTCAGGTAGCCGCTGAGGTATGTGCTCACGAAACCAGTCAAACTGAACTCGGAATCTGGGTAGGACATCCTCAGTACCAGCCTCTGATAAAAAGTGTGACCAAAAAGTCAAGTGACTAGGAGAATATAGACCCTTCAAAATCTTCTAGCAGAAGTCATTAAAGAAAATGGAAAAAATAAACAAATTATAAATGACATTTCCCCAAATAAAGATGAATTTTTTCAGAGTGAAAAGACCCACCAATTGCGAATGGAATGAATGCAAAAAATACGCACAATTGGACATTTCTGTTCTAAAATCTTAGAATAACATAGAAAATTCTAAAAGTTTCCCGAAAGGGAAACAGTCTAGCTACTACAGTACAGATTTAATTTTATGATTATGCTCAGACTAAGACACCAAAAAGGATAGTCATCCAAAGGCATGAATGAGCAGAATAAATAATAGATTTACTAGTATGAATCTTTTTGGGTTATATGTATGTTGCTGAACTCAATATTGAGTGATATGAAGCTACATATCACTATGTCTCACCCACAAGGAAAGATTGACAGCTACCAGATTTTTGGTTGATTCCCCAGACTTTCACACTCGATGACGTATCACTTCTTATAGGCCACTTTGTCTAAGGCCTGCTGGCTAGGGCATCCCAGCAGAACTGACAGAAATCAGAGCACCTGCTCTAAGCAAATGCTGGTTGCTCTTATCTTTTCTGAGCTGTGCTGCTACAACTCAGTATCTATGTCCTAAAGCTATATCAACTTTGCATATGGCAATGATTCTAGTATGAATTCTTATTAAGAGCATGCAGTCCACTAACCACAGTAGTACTGATCTCTTACATCTACAAAGAAAAAAATCCTATCAGTCAGACAACTTATTTATAATATTGGATATTAAATACAATGGAGCGATGACTTCAAAATCATAAAGGGAAATGATTTAACCTCTAATTTATATGTGACAAACCATCATTCAAAAATGAAGTCTAAGTAAAAGTAATTTTACAGCATGCAAAAATTCAAAAAGGGAAGATGTGAGATACAGGGAACAGTGGGGAATATCATAGTTAAGACTCAATAAATGTTCATTCATAAAGTCAAAATGTAATAACAGTCTAATCCCAGGTGATCTTAATAAGAGAAGTTATAGAGGAGCTAGGGAAGAGAAAAGGAGAGACACAAAAGTATATGAGGTTTCTCTCTTGGTTTGTGGAAAGCTGTATATACTAGTTCAATTTTGACTTTAATAAAAAAAAACATAAATTTTAATGTATGTTTTAAGATGTAAGAATAACCATTGTAAGAGTAGAAAAATGTATGACTGTCAATCAATAGGAAGAAAGAAATAAAATAACAAGTTCAATCAACCCAAAAGAAGACAGGAAAGCAAAACAAGGAATAAAAGAGCAGAACAAATAGAAAATGCAATATAAATTGTCAAAGATAAGTACAAACATATAATTATCCAAGATAAATAGGATTATTAAATACCCATATTAAAACAGACAGCATCAAAAAAATAAATATAAGGTGAAAACTTAGAAATATACCAGAGTTAATTTTACATTAATAAAATGTACACTTTACTAAGAACACTCAAACAACAGAGTGCTGAAGTGTATAAAAAGGAAAAGAGATTGAGATTTAAGAAAATATATCACAAACACACAACATTGTGGGAAGTATGCCTTATCAGTAATCAAGACTAAAAGTTGTCAAGCATCAAATGAAGTTTTCCTTGCCCCTAATTCTTTTTGCTTCTCTTCTCCTCTCCATCCAAATTCTTGGATGAAGTCCAAGATTAGCTATAAAGACACGGCTATAGAAAGAGACTTACAGAACGAGACAGTACATACATAAAAAGATCATATTATTACAATGATACAATGGAATTACAATGTGAGAATTAGTCAATTCTATTAAGAAAAATATTTCTTTCCATTGTAGCTATTTCCTTCTAAAGCCTATGCTGAATGGGACTTGAAGGTATGACAACTCCTCTATACTCCCCAAATGAGGCTTAAATTTTGGAGAATTTTAGACAAATAGTGAGGAAATTATGAAGAAGGAAAGAGAAAGTGGGATCCCAAAGAAATGAGCTCCTAGTTGCCCAGTCACACAAATTCTCACAGTCATAAAGGATGGGTAAAAATGGGTCAATGTGGACATGTAGGAAACACTAATGATATATTAACTGTAAATTGAAGCAGGCTCTGTGTGGTCAGTACTGAGCCCAACCCAGGGCTCGATCCCACAAAGTGTCAGATCATGACCTGAGCCACAATTAAGTGTCAGACACATAATTGAAATAATCAAGACCTGCATAAAGAAAACTACACACTGTGATGCAATAACCTAAAAGAAGGTGCAAATAGATGGAAAGATGCACCATGTTTCTAGATGACAAGATGTAATTTTATAAATATGTCAACTCCTCCCCCAAATTAATTGAATGCTTTTGAAGTTAAAATCCTGACAGTATGTTTTAGAGGACTTATTAAATTTATTCTAGGATTTACATGTCTAGAAATATTCAAAATTTGCCAAGAAGACTTTGAAAAAGAATCATACATTCATTTGAAAATATTTATTAAGTTTTCTCTATTTTCCAGACATTGTTCTGGGTATTACAGATACACTTGTAAATAAAAATTATAATCCATTTTATGTCAAAACATGGCAAAATCAGTTACATAGCAGTCAAGAAAGAGGAGAAAAGGCTGAATATACTTATTATTTTTTCTATTGATTTTGAAGTACTAATTTATATTAAATAGCAGGAAAAAAAAGTGGATGCAGGTAATGAAAAGCCAATTCACCTAAAACTCTATTAATACTTAATACATATTGAACCCTTACCTTCTCAGGCACCAAGCTCTGAATATTAATGCTTTTCTCTTAATCCTCATGTCAACTCTATAAAGTAGAGGCTAATGCTATCACCATTTACATTTGAGTAAACTGAGTTTTAGGCAAGAACTTTAGCTCTGCCCAAGTAAGTGATGAAGTCTGGATTTGAAATGAAATTCAACTATTTTTAGAGCTTAAGAATTTTATCAGTATGTTCTCCAAAACCCATAATGATAACATAATATAGCAATGTTTTTAAATGTTCAGCCCTAACTACTAATTAAAGAAATTACTACTCAAATGGCAGTGACCAACAACCAAGTTGATTACAATTAAAAGGATACAATGTGGACATGTAAATTTTAAGCCTTTCAGGAAAGATTCTGACAAAAGGTTTTAAGAGTCTTTGATACAGTGTTTTCACCCCTAGGAATTTCTCTAGATGAAGCAATCAGCAAAAATTTTAAACTCATTAAATAGTGAATACTCATTAATAGTGAAAAACATTACAGCATCTTCATAAGATGAATGACAGTATTAAAAAACAAGTTTAAAAAGAATGTTGAACCACATGGGATGTGATAATTGTACAATATTAAGCAATGAGAACTGGATACAAAATGACGTCTAAAATATAAGCTCACTGCCAAATTTTGCGTGAAAAATACATTTATATAAAGCTCAGTATATATACAAAATAATTATATATAAATATTATATTTATAATCAGGGATGTATACAAAAGAATTAATAGTTATTTATATATTTTTTTAATTCCAAAATAATAGGGATTATGAAATCAGTGAAATAATTTGGGGAGAGAGGTATTAATTTTGATCTTGAAATTTTTCTATACTTCCTTAATTTTCTAAAAATGAATATATATTATTTGGCTAATAAAACCACATAGATACAACTAAATGAAAAATAAAATTGGGTTAGAGTAATAATCATTGTTTTTCACATAGAATCCAATTAAAACTTCTAACTATACTAAGGCAGTGTTGGTAAGACTACATCTGCCTTTCCTAATAGAGGGAAAATGCTAATTAATTTATAGGTAATATTTAAAGTTTATTTTATGTAACATGTCAGCAGATGCAGTTAAAAGAGAAAAGTGTGTTTTATGGTCCTATGGAAGGTAATAAATGTCAGACACATGTAGATACAGTTATAACTTTATGAACACCCAGGGTAATGCACACAAGGAAAACCTTATATGAACACCAAATAAAAAGACATGTTTTCTAAGCACAGTCAGGGGACTGTTTTTAACTCCATGTGTAATATAGGTTAGATAGAGGGTTAAAGACTGCAGTGCAGTGGTCTGACAATGAACCCCCTGCAAGTGTGTGGTTTGATGGGGTGTTAATTGAGTAGCAGGTGAACATAAATAGAAAGCACCAAGGGTGTGTAGGGGGGAGTCTTTTTGTTGATGAGGGAACATAAAAATGCTGAGCTCTGTAATAAGAAATCAAGACAATCTGGGGTTTATTTCTCTGACTTCATTCCACCCTCCATAGTATGGCCCTCTCTAGTTTAAAATGATTGCCATGGAATAATAATATGGCTTTTAAAATGTGTGGGTGATTACAGAATAAGCCAGATAGTCCTGAAGGTTATAAAAACCCAGGAATTTGTTTTGTTTTTGGTTATTTAGTTAGATGCGATGTTTAGTATGGTTGTTACTGTGGCTTCCTGGCATTACTGGTTCATACTATCTCAAGACATATACAGTGGCTGGGTCATTCGGTATCTAAGGTGAAATTTCATGAAGATTGCATTAGGATAAAGACACCAACAAAATATAAAACATGAAGAATGGCTCAAGATTTCTAAAGTTCAAGAATTTTTTTTTAAGAAAGGGGATTTTGCTGTATAGTTCACCTAGACAGTTCATATGAGAATATACAAGTAAATTCCTGAGTAAAATAGGTTTTAAGTTCTAATGTTGGTATTTCACTTTTTCCAAGGAATCACCATAAAATAAATGCACACAAGCACCATACTGAAGATTTACCTCTCTCTGAGAAGTATCTTTGGATGCTTGTACACTAGCATAATCTCCAAGAATGTTGCCAATTTGAAAAGAATGAGGTCTCTGCACACTGTATTGTTACATCTAACAAGGTATTAAACACATCCAAAATGTTTTTAAAGCTATTGTAAGTTATTTTTAATAATGATAGCTAATATTTATGATATATTTCCTGTGTATTAGGAACTGTGCTGTTTCACAAATATTGTCTCATTTGACCCTTACAAAATCTTAAGAGGTGAGAACTTTTAATTCATGTTTACAAATGACGATACCAATCTATAGAAACATGAAATATCTTCACTGTAGTCACATCACTAATTAGTTGTGAAGCCGTATTTGAACGCAAATAAGCTAATTCCACACAAAGCACAGATCCTAAATTACTATTACTATACTCTCTCTTTATATTTTTTTCAAGTTCCCATGGAATATTCAGTAATAAATATAATAGAGAATCTTCCTCTTCTGAGAGAGCTAAGATAGAATCACAAAAAGTTCACTTCCTAACATGGTCTAAAGCAGTGATTCTCAAACTTTAATGTTCAGAAAAATCACCTCAGGATCTTGTTAAAATGCATACACTGCTTCAGATGGAACCTCAAAGTCTGCATTTCTAATAAGTTTCTACGTGATGTCCCGACTGCTTCTGCAGATCATTCTTTGAGTAGCCAGTATAGAGTATTTTATTTCAAATGGGTAGAAACGATAGAAGTAAAGCTCCTTTTGTTTTTCTGTGCCCTTCTTCTCATTCCTTAATTTCTGTGAAGTCACAATGTAGTCTAGAATACCCATCTAAACTTCTTGCCTTTTTATACTTTCTTCTCTCTTCTCAAAGAAGAAAACTAGTATACTAATATAAACATAAATGCTGTAGTCAAATTCTGACAAATAGTTCAGATGTGTATTAAGAAGAAATAATTCTGTGTCTTCTTTGTACTATTTGGTAGATTATTGAAAAGTATCAGAACAACTCAGCAAGAATAAGAGCCACGAGAAGTGGAATGAGTATTATCTTAGGAGCCAAGATGTTGTCCAGAAACCTGACTTATCTCAGGCTAGTCTCTCATTCTGTACCCCATTCCTCCATATGCAATTATTAACCATACCCTACAGATTTAACCTCACAAACAGCATCTCTGTTGCTCTGCCATTGCCTTGGGTTAATTCATCATCACTTCTCACTTTACCATACATAGTTACCTAATATGGTGAGGGAGGAAGTTTCCTATCTACCTTCTGGACAACAAGACTATTCTCTACAGTGTTTCCAGAGAAACTTTTCTGAATTATTGATCTAATTCCACTTCCTCGCTTTTCATCCTTCAATATGAGCTCTCTATAATATTAACGTTCTGACTTCCCAGGTTAGCACACATAGCTCCTTGTGATCAAGCTCCATCTGTCTTGGAGTTTTCATACCTTCCATTACCTCACACAAACCCCTTACTAGAAGCATACTGAACATAGAATACAGCTTTGCTATTGCATCATGGTGTTTTATACCTTCATGCCTTCCCACACACTATTTTTATTTGGAAGTCCTTCTCTTTTCTCTTACTCTCTCCTTTGCAGCCCTTTCTCCTACACACCTAGTCAGCTTGCCAATATTTAGTTCAAGGAGTATTCCAGAAGATCTGTGACTCCCTGAATCATCCCATTAAAGCAGCCATAGCAATGAGTAGAAAAAACAAGACCCATGGACTACACCTACAATAACACTAGGATATAAGACAGACACATAAATCCAAAGTACAATTGGGAGAAGCTAAATCAGCAAAATCTATAAGACCCATTTCGTATCAACAACTATGTAGGAGAAATTACAGGAAAGGAAAAGGGACCATCAGGTACTCACTAGAAAGCACAGTGTGCCTTTCTGAGAATAGCAGGAGAAAACAGGATAGGATTTTGAAAGTTCCAAATTAAGAGGTCCAAAGTATCATCTGATGGTCCTAGACAGTTTGGGAGTCTGGGACTTATAAACTGTAAAAACTGACAAACAAAACAGCCCTTACATCACAAAGTTTAATGTTAGGGAGATTATAAACCAAAGTGAGCATGATAGACTTTGTGGACACAGAAAAGAGAAGAGAAAATTTGGAAGAGTACCATAGAAAGAAGACCTAAGAAACATTAACGCGATTTATTTTCTTCATCAAAGAGCAAGATAGGTAGCTATTCTAGTCTATCCGTCTCTTCTAAAAGTATAGGAAAAGCCATTTTGTTTTAGAATGGACAGAAACCAAAGATTACTACATAATGCCACACAAAATAAGTATAAAAAGGAGGGAGAAATAAAGAGTAAAATAAATCCCTCAGACAATGGAAACATACCAAAAAAAAAAAAAAAGGCCCACAAAACATATAAAGAACCTAACGTCCTAATGTTTCAAAATGAGCTTAAATAAATTCAGAAATGATAGAACCTATAAAGAACAAAATAAATTGGAATTTGAAAGCTCAGAAGAGAGATTAGTAAAAAAGAAAATCTGAAAGAGGGGTAAGAGAATTCAGAAAGAATTAAAAATGAAAGAAAAAGTAACTATCACCAATGTTAAGGAACATAAAAACAAACACAACAGAATATCATTAAGAAAATAATTCAGAATAGAGAAATTTTTATAGATAAAAGAAATTTAAAAGATTTTAAAAGAAATATTTGAGAGTAAGTGATGGATATGGAAGACAGACATAAAAGATCCAATATAAATATAAAAGTAGCCTTTGATGAAGAAAAGCAAAACAATGAATAGAATAAATACTAAAATTATAATTGAAGGAAATTTTCTAAAGTAATAAAAAGATTTGAAAATAAACATTGAAAAGACATATCACATAACTGGAAATCAGTCTGTAATGGCCAATACTGAGACATTCTGCTAAATTATTATTATTATTATTAAAAGAATAAAAAGGAGGAGGAGGATACACACACACACACATATATATATATGTATATATATAAACACACATACAGATATATATACACATATAAAATGACATCCAGATAAAAGACCAAGTCACTTACAAGGGAAATAAAATCAGATTATCAGACTTTTCAGCAATAAATCTATATAATAGAACATACCAATATAATATCTTTAAGCTACTCAATAAAAGAAAGTATGAGTAAGGATACAAACTGAACTTCATGTAGAAGAACTACAAACTATTATAAACATGCAGGTGCTAAGGAAGCATCATTTCCTTGAACCTTTCTTGAGAATCTATTAAAGAGTGAGCTTCATATATCAAAATTAATTTGAAAGGTTCTGGTATAAGGACTAGAGGTGAGTGTATATTTTTGTACAGAACTAAGGCTAATGGCTGTAGGAAAACAGTGTCCATGTCCCTCAAAATGCAGATATGGTACAGGTATCAAAAACTCAGAAGTTTAATAAACTCACTGATTGTTAAATAGGTATTCATTGGGTCTACGGTGAAATATCAACAATTGCTGGATGAGAGGTTAAAAAAAAAAAAGAGGAATAAAGAGGTCACGAGCTGGTTTCATTAATGCTCATAGTAGGAAACAATAGTCAATAGCCAATAATTAAGAAAGATAAATAAGGGTATTAGTACACAGATAATCATTTTTTTAAGTTTATTTATTTTCAGAGAAATAGAGAGAGGAAGGGAGGGCAGCGAGGGAAGGAGAGAAAGAGAACCCCAAGCTGACTCTGCACCATCAGCACGGAACCCAACATGGGGCTCAAACACACAAACCGTGAGATCATGACCTGAGCTGAAACGAAGAGATGACTGCTTAACCAACAGAGCCATCCATGCATCCCAAGTACACAGATAATCATTAAAACAAAAATACAAACTTTCCTAAATGCAGAATATATTTTTTTAAGATTTTGAATTTAGTTATGAAGGAAGGGAAGGACTGGAACGATATAATCAGAGATCAAAGTTATGCCTTTCTTCAAAGATATATGCAGGTATTTTCCACAATTATAAAACAAATTTAATTTACCAAAATATAAACTTTATAAATAATAATACAAGTATGAAAATGATCTGTTTGACCAGTGGGAGGTATAACTACACAGACAGAAATGCCTTCAAGTGATATTTAAACAGTAATTTGACTGTACATTCCTGGTGGGATATGCCCCAAAGATTAAAAAAAACTACAGCAAAATACAAAGAAAAAAACATAAAAACAACAAAAAATTAAACACCTTGGAAATCACAGTTAGTAGACATGTTGGTATTGTTATTCTAAGATTTCTGTGTTATAAGTACTGGATAAACAAATGAAAATTATTATATTGGTATTGTTGAAAGCAGGGACTTTTCATAGCAAAAAAAAAAAAGGAGACATTACTGTAATATGGACAAGGTTAAGGAAAACTCTGTAGTATTGAATTTGAATTAGAAGTGTCAATATGAACTTCTGATTTCATTTTAAATATATATGTTTCCTAATTCTATCCTCCAGGTTGTCTAGAAAGACAGCATAGCTGAAATGAGTGCCCGTAGCCATCAGAATGCAGGCTGTAAACAGGATACCTCACAAAAAGAATCAGGGATCTTTGGAAAAATTGCTGATTCTAGGTCTGGGATGGGAAATGTACAAGATGAGCCTGAACTCCTAATGAGTTAATAAGCTAACTGGAGCAGTTCTTAAAGACTGGTTACTGACCAGCAGCACCTGGGAACTTGTAAATTCTATGCCTCACATCAAACCTACTAAATCAAAAACTCTGGGGATTGGGCTCAGCAGTCTGGATTTTAACAAGCCTCTGAGTGATGTTGATCAACACTGAAGTTTGAGAACCACTGGCCTAGGGCCATGATTATCATGGCTCTTAACATCAAAAATGAGAAGCAGCCAGACATAGAAATCCTTCTGATAGAAGTACATACTGCCACCTATGAAGTAATATTTCCTCTCCACCAAAAAATAAAAAAAAATAAAAATTGAATCTGAGTCAGATTAAGCTCTAGTTGTAACTATCAAGTTATAGGAAATAGAGAGGAACATGTTAAATTATAATATAAAATGCAATCAACCAAATTAAGATTGACGGAAATTTTCTAGGTCAAATAACCTGGTTTTTGCAACAAAGAAATGATAGGGTTGGGAGGGAGAATATATGTATATATTATATAAGTGGAGTATATATATCATATATATATATTTAAAATATTAAAAATATATTTATAAAAATATATAAGGGAGAGAACCTATAAAAAGGAAGGGACCAATATTATGAACCTTATTTGATCCCAATTCAAATAAACTAGATAAAAAACAAAATTTATAGTATACATAATTTTGAACACTAAATGATCATATCGAGGTGTTATAGTTGATTTTTTGGAGGATGGTGATACTGTGCTTATGTTTGGGAGATAAGAACCAAAATATTCAGAGATGAAATTACATATTGTTCAGAAATTACTTCAAAATAATTCTGGGGAGGGAGTGGGGAAGTGGATGAAGTAAATAAAGTTGGCCATTGGGTGATAGAATTGCTGATGGTTGAACCTGAGTGACGTTATTTAAACATTTCGTACAATATTCTATTTTTATATATATGTTTGAATTTTTTAATAACAAGTTTCACATCAAGCATCGTCTCTTCTAAAAAATTCTTTCTTTAGGACCACTCTCAGCTTGATTTAGAGAACCTTTTCCTATGCTTTGCATCATTCTGTGTGTAACTCTGTCTTAGCTATGAGCAGTTCCTTGAGGGGTAGCCTGGGTTTTGTTTACCTTACAACCCCAGCGGCTATCACAGTGCCTGAACACAGCATATTTTTCAGTTTGAGGTCCTCACAGGAACCAGAAGGCACACTCAAACAGGGTAATTGAAAAGAGTTTTAACAAAAGAATTATTTACAAGGATGTAATTAGGGTTAAGAGAAATCATAATAAGCAGGGTGACTGTGTGGCACAGTGGGTAAGCACTCAACTCTTGATTTTGACTCAGGTCATGATCTCACAGTTTGTGAGTTCAAGCACTACATCAGGCTCTGTGCTGATGGTGCAGAGCTTGCTTTGGAATCTGTCTCTCCTTCTCTCTGCCCCTCCCCCACTTGTGCTTGCTCATTTGCTCTCTCTCAAAATAAACTTAAAAATTTTAAAAAGAGAGAAACAATTAGGGATGGTCTGGACACTTGGGTCAGGCAACAGCAGGATGCCATTACCTCTTCTCTCCCAGTGTACAAGGGGAAGGAAGATCTACCTGCAACCTGGTGAGAACTGTAGCTTTAGGGAAGGGCTTCTGAAAGAAGCCCCAGCCTTTGTTACAGGAACAAACATAGAGCCCTCCAGGGAGGTTGCTGGGGAAAGATATACCTCAAAGTCACTCCACTGTGGTACCTTCCACTGGCTGAATCCAAAGCAAGAGAGTCTGTTAATGCAGTCAGTAAAGAAAAGGGTGGAAAGTGGCTCTGGAAGGTGAGATACAATGTCACAGAGGCAAGAGGCTTCTGATCATCCTTACAGATTTAGGATTCCAAATCATGATTTTCAAACTGTTTGGTAAGTGTGTGCACATGTACATGTATATGCGTGTGTGTGTGTGTGACAGAGAGAGAGAGAGAGAGAGAGAGAGAGAGAGAGAGGAGGGGCATTTGATGATATCTTTCTTAGATTCTCTTCCTTTCAGTCCACAGAGCAGATTTAGAAAAAATTCAGAGCAATGTGGCAGATTATTAAAATAGCCACAAATATCTCTTCCATCATTATAAAGAAACATTCTTTGTCTTTTCTGCCAGTGTTTGCTCTCTAGTAAAGACAATTTGGATGCACACTGTATTACCTCCAGTGTATTTTTAAGCAGCATGCTAATATCAGAATATCAGTGTAAATACACCTGCAATTGTCAGTTAACCTCATGCTATTATATTTAGACTGCCTGCGGCAGTGTATCAGTACTGTCAGAAGGAAAAAAATAACACAGAATAAGGCATTTTCACATTCTTTTCATAAGTCAAGGCACAAAATGGGCTCATTATCAACATGTGGTTGCCTACAGTTCAATATGAATATGTCTTTAGCTCTCCAATAACTGCTGCAGAGTTGTGTAATTCAGCAAAATGTAAACATGTGTTCCCCAGAAATGATACGCTGCCAGGCAACTGCGATCTTCCCCCCTTAGTCTTCCCTTGAAAAAAAAAAACTAATCAAGCTTGAGGCTATCAGGACACAATTCTGTAGGAAAACGTTCTTTCTGAACATCACAATGTTGCTTCTACCCCATCAATTCAAGCTAATGGCCTTATTAAATACACGAGTCCAAAAAACATTTATCTAAGAAGGGATGTTTTTTCTTATCTCAGATTCTCATGGGACTTTTACCTGTTAATATCTACTAACATCTATGGTAACTTACCTTATTCTGGAAAATACAAAACTCTATGCTTTGGATGATATTTACAACCATATCTCAAAATGCCTCTGCTTACCCTGTGGTAGGGACTTAAATTGTGGGTATTTAGGCTATAGTATTACCTTTGCAAATCCATGTATTGGGGAGAAACACTAAATACCATAATAAAATAATAAAAATATACCATCCTTTATATGTAAAAGATGGTTTAACCCTCTACCAGTAAGATGGAGATCGGACTTTCTTGTTCTAGTAGAGGTGATATGGATTCATATCATACACACAGATACCTTGTTCTTCTTGAAACTAAACAGCATTCAAGTGTATTTTAATTGTCTATGGCTTTCACTCTAAATAGCTACTGAGATACACAAAAATCAAATCTATGACTTCTGCCTAGAGGCTACAAAGCTCCAACCGAGTTCCATATTGCACCCGAGTCAATAGAAATGACTGTTAAGTAGGGTGGTATAATTACTACAGCACACAATCTGCAGCCAGAAACTTGTGGTTTGGGTTCTTTCTGCCACTAATAGGCTGTGTGAATGTGGACAGGGCACTACACATAGGTGAAGCTTAGTTTTCTTATTTTTAAACTATTTATACTTCTTTCTGCCCTACAGAGCTGTTGTGAGAATCAAATAACATAATGCGTGCAAAAGAACTCTATAACGTGCTGAGTACCATATAAGGTGGTTCGTTGCCCTCTGATTTAATAGTTTTATCTGATCTATCAACATTAAGATTTGCCAATATCAGATTTTTAGTCCTAGTTCTATTTTTATTTCTTTCTGTCCTTCCATTGACCTTCCCTTTCTAGTCTTTCCATTCTTCTTCTTGATTTAAAATAGTAATTCTCAATAAAAATCTCAAACCAAAGTACTATGGAGAAATATTTTTGCAAAGTTTACTCTCTTTCATTACCCTTAAGGGCCAATCTGTTTCTAGCACAGCATTAAAGACTGAAGCCAGAGAGAGCACAAATATAAAGCCAAACTAACAGACATCCTCCGTACTGGGGACTCAAAGAGGCAGATGAAGTAAAAGCCAGCCCAGAATAGCCCATGCATAGAGAGAGTGTGTCTCAAAGATGTGAGCCAATAGAGTTGGGGGCTGAGACTCCAACATTTTATGAAAAGATATGCCAGAAAGAAAAAGGAAAGTCATTTTAGAATTTTTTTTTAATGTTTTTATTCATTTTTAAGAGACAGAGACAGGGGATGAGCAGGGGAGGGGCAGAAAGAGAGGGAGACACAGAATCCAAAGAAGGCTCCAGGCTCTGAGCTGTCAGCACAGAGCCCAACGCAGGGCTTGAAACCATGAAATGTGAGTTCATGACTGGAGCCAAAGTTGGACACTTAACCAACTAAGCCACCTAGGCGCCCCTAGAATGTTTTGGTTCACTAGTGATGTCTCTGGCCAGGGGGAGTGTTAAAGAACTGAGTTAGGCTAAATGCTTTATCAGGAAAAGCACTTGACCAAGACTAAGAAGTAGGTTCCGCTTTGTTTTGTCCCAAATCAGTTCTGGTTTGAGCAAGTCATTTGACCTGTCTGGACTTCAGATTCTTCAACTGTAAAAACTCTAGATTATTTCTACATTCTCAGCAAGCTCTAAAATACAACAGTAGTTATAAGTAATTTATTTCTATTCTCACTATGCAAAACAAGGTCCACTCACCAGAAATAAATTAAATTAAATATTTTTTTTTTTAAAGCTACAATCACCAAAATTTGTGGTTGACATAGTTTTGAAGTCTTCCCATTCATTTGAGGGAAAATCCAAGGCCTCTACATGAAAAGGTTCAGTAAGAGTCAAATTAATATTATTTTTACCTACCTCAAGATGATGCCTTAACAGGAATTCTAACAAACAATGGCAACTTCTGTGTGTAGCAACCAATCAAATGTATTATCAATGGAACATTTCCATGTAGTCTCATTATCAACAAATCTTTGGCATATGGAACTCTAAACTTTCACGTATAAAAAAATATATAATCCTTGGAATCTGAAAAATTGTAATTAGAAACTCCTACTGTACCACATTCCACAGTACTTGCTGGTTTTGCCACATTGGCCAAAGAAGATGAAAGCACCAGACTACTACACAAGTGTCCTTCACTTTGCACAAACTCCAGACTTGGCCTGACGCCTTCTCATCTGCACCTCTTTCCCATAGCATCTCTTTGCACCTTTCTTCCTCTTTCTTGTACCCACAAAAAAATCACTGTCACAGTTTTCATATTTATAAACTATTGCAGAGATAATGGCAGATAAGAGTGCTTTTGCTTTATTTCAATGTTGATGTTTCAATCCAGAAAAACAGGGAGTTGAGTTAGTAAAATGAGGATAGTGACGAGTGGGGTGATGTTAAGCAAATGATTTGTCATGCAGAGGAGGCGTTCATAAATACTTCATGTTGATAAAATTAGGGGCAAGTGAGCTAACACCTTTAAGAATACACTTATTAAGCCACGAAAATACTACATAAATACCATTTTGCTATCATTATTTTAAGCATAGAAAAAAATGGAAAGGAGACTGAAAGATTACTAAAGAAATTCTTGTTAATTGCTGGTGCTGCCCCCTTCGCCGCAAATACGCATTCAGAGCTAGAAGTCAGTCCTCGTGAGTTTCCTGTCTCCTCATGATGTTATAACTCTTGCTTCCTTTTGAGTCTCTTCATCTTCCCTTCCTTTACCTACATTGGATTCATGCCTAGATAATACCAGTCTCAGCTACACAGTTCAATTTTTGGATCCACAGTCCACAGACAGAGCCTTATACATTCACTGAAAGAAGTTCACATTTAATAAGAAACAAGAAGTCATCCAAAGGTACCTTCTTTCAGCGACTGTTAGTACATGGTGTTTTCAGTTCAGCATCTCAGGAGGTCTGTCAGAAAGCACAGACTTTAGACTCTCAAGTTCCAGTTCTGACTGTTCTCAGAGGCTAAGATGACAAATGTTAGCCCATCAGCTTCTCTCTGACCCTTGGCCTCAGATTCTTCCACAGTAGTGTTGATGTCTCCTGTGCGTATGTATACTTGGTTTCCAAGACCAAGGCTAAGAGGATGGTAGGGAAGATCCACCATCCCAACTGGATTAGATACAGAAAATAAAAAAGCATTTCCTAGTGATAGAGGTCGAGCAGCATCACCTCCCTATATGCAGGATGATTCATCCATTGCTCAAGGTAAGACAGCATAATCTTGATATTAGTGCTTTACCCATCTATACAATTTCTGGTATCATTATTACTATAAAAAATAAAAATGTTGAATGTTGGTCCCAGGAAGGCCTTAAAAGAATGCTCCTGCTCTGCTACCAGCCTTCCTGCCATATCTGCAAACAATGGATTAAAGTGGATCACAGAGCCCCAGAAAATCCTTCCTGGCTGTCATGGACCATCTTTAAATGTTAAGAGTAGCTGAATCTTTCTGAAAAACTTGATGCTTCAACAACACAGACATATCGTTCTCAAAGCCCAGGGAGAACACATGCCTGCTGTTGCAAATACTTGCTGCTTTTCCCCAGTTAGAGGGCTATGAGAGGTGGTGAGGTGGTGAGACAAAGGAAAGGAAACCTCTAAGTCACAACAACAAATTTGTGCCCCTTGGAAGAGAGACTGTTCCAACTGCCTGAGTTCACTGCTGGGCTCTGAATAGAATTACCTGCATGTCAGTCAGTCAAGGTAGTTTAAAATACCTGTGCTCCTAAAGCCAGGATGTCATTACAGATTTAGCACTACTAGCAGTGTTCTCTTTGTCACACAATGAAGCAATATGGCTAATTAACGCTCACTAGGGAGCCTGAAATAATGATGCCTCTCTCTTCCTAGAGCCAATTACCCCAAATATTCAGATTACCTACCTACTATTTCACTGAAAGAAGTGTCTGGAATTTTTTTTTATTTAATTCAGGCATTATGTATCATGTAACGTCACATTATGTGATGTTGTGTCACAGTCTGACAGCTTACAACGAGGGATGTGCTGAATATATTGGGTAGTTAATACCTGCCTGAATTAACAAGACAACCAACTTTCCAAAGAAAGAAAGTCTGAGAAATATCGGCTGTACCTTCTGGGATATCTGGAGGGAGTACATGTCTGATTTACTCAACCAACCACTGTGTGTCACTGTTGCTACTCGTAAAGACACATAAAAGAGTATTTGTCCTCAGAGATGGCACACACATCTACATGTACACTATAGATGGGTTGGTACAGAATCCTTAATGGAGCACTGTTTAAATGATCTCAACCATTTAGGAATTAAGAATCGAGAGGCAGGATAATATAATGGAAAGGCTACCTATGGGCTTGGGATAGAACAAACCACTTGAGCCACTGATATATGACCTTTCTTCATTTGTTCATCGAATTATTCATTCTATTTATTTCTTTTGTCTATTTATTCACACATTTATTACATACCTGTTCTCTACAGGTATTCAGTTAAGAGAAGATGGGATATAAAAAGATCCATTTTCTTTGCTGTTCCCAAACAAGCAGAGCCTGTGCACCAGATGATAGCACTGCCTGGGATCCAATTCCCCAAGAAATCTTCCTAACCTACTCCCTTTACCATCATTAGTATCCAAAATGTTGATTCCTTTGGCCAATGTACTTAAAATGAGCCCTTTCCTGGTGAACATACTTAACATCTCATCCCCTCTTTCCCTCCAGCACTCCTGGTCCTATTTTTCTCCCTTGGAAAAAAAATGAAACTAGCACTGTCAGAGAAATCCTATTTCAAGAGAGAATCTAAAGAACAGTAAATGATGAGAGGTAGTCAGCTTTGGGAGGAATGGAAAGAAGAGATGGCTCACTCTCCTCCTCAGTAAACCAGGGATAAATGCCAGCTATCCCATATGGGGGAGACTAAATGAGTTGATGTATGTAAACTGCCTAGAATGTACTTTCTATATATTCTAATTATCCATTTAGTTAATCAAAACCTTCGGTGCCTTCCCATTTTCTTCTGAACAAATTCAAGATCTTGGATCAATACAAGATGTTCCATACCCCATTTCCTGACCAGAGGGTTTCCTTCAAACCTCTTCATTTCATCACCAACTTCCTCAATGTCTACCAACACACATACCCCCTCTCTCCTTCATTAAACCATATTTATTTAAGTTCTTATAAAACCCCAGAACCCTGTCCTCTTTTGATTCTCCAGAGGTTTCCCCCACCTGGAAAACATAGTCTTCTCTGAACATGTCATCCCCGAACAGGCCACCATCCTGTGTGTCCCAAGTACCCTCTACCTTCCTTCATGATGGTATCTACTGTGTAATATTAAAATTGGTACTTTTATGCTCATATCTCGAACTATACCGTAAGATCAATGAGGGTAGAGCTATATTTTTTTATCCATCTTCCTAGCTCGCAATACAGACCTTGGGATATATTAGACCCAAAATACATTTGAATCAGCAACTGAATCCATCCAATAGATTGTCACTAGATCAATGCTAAACACATAGTTTGTTCATAGTAAATGTTGGCCATTCCCTTCACTTTGAATGGATTTAAGTAACAATGTGAATATTCAATTTGGATCTCTTAGTTTACATTGCTTATATAAAGCTGTAATTATAGCAAATTACATACTAGTTAATAAAATATTTTGTTTAATGATGCAATAAACATAATTTAAGATTTATTACAAGCAAAAGATGAGATTGCATGAGCAAGAAGTACGCATAAGGTCATAGATGAGAAATGTAGGATTGCTGTCTTCAATAAGTTTGTAATCTACTAAGGAGGATAGAGATGTGTGAACAGTTAACCAGCTGTAGTTTGAGACAAAATGAATAATCATAATAAGGGCACATATATCAAAACAAGTTGACAGTATTACATAAAAAATGGAAAATAAGAAAAAGGAAAAGATGAACCTTTAAGGGATTGTTATGGGGGTGAGGCTGGAGTGTTAGGCACATTCAATAGGTTCAGAATCTGGATACATTCAACTATAGAGGTAAAAAGGTAAATGAAGGCTAGGTTGTGGAACAAGGCACAGTAGATTTCACTGGGATATTTATTCCAATATCCCAATCCTAAGGAGTTTGAAGTTTATTTTGCAGGCACATAGAATTTAGTATCAGTGTAGTGACTTGGACCTAAGAACATGTAGATAGTTAAAAGTGAGGTGGAAAAGAGGTCATGGAAAGGGCTGGGATCCTGAAGGCAGGGAGGCAGTTTAGGAGGTCATTGTAAAAGGCTGGAGAAATATATGGAGAATATATGGGAAAACAGTAAAACAGAACACTAAAGGGAGGAATGGAAAAGTGTTAGTATTGTAAAGGCAGATCTGAGTCCATTTGGCAAGTGACTGGTGGGATCAACGAAGAACCCATTATCCTGGAATAGGAAATGCATACAGTATAGTTTAGGGAGCAATGCGCAGGGGCATATTCATTAATAACTATTCATTCTTGAACATCATTGGCTGGAGTGTTATGGGACGTTAGGTGCCACGGGGGCATTCAGATAAACGTCAGACAGTGTGGGCAGTTAGTTAGTTATGAATCAAGTTAAGATTTAATAAACAGTATTATGTTTTTGTTAATATAAAGTTACAAGAAACATTTACATGAATATAGTTTTTTCTCTCTCACTTTTGATATATTTCCTTAGGACAAGTTTCCACAAACATACTACATGTCTATTACAAGGACCTCTGCCCAATCCTCTTATCCTTTTACTTCAAGCCAGCAAAATCAACTTCATTGCTTCCTTAGAAACCTTGACATTTGTTTTGCTTTCAGTTTTGTTCCAACATCCCAATATGCCACATTCTTTATGACAGTCTTCAGTAATTTACAGCAATCACTTTCATAATTTTATGACACATTCTCAAGACAAAAATCTCAGTGGTTCAGCCAGTACTTTCAGAACAGTTTCTAAGGCACTGTGATAATCTTGTTCCCAAAACCTCATTAACGTAAGCCAACTCTGTCCAAGAGTACCAAGAGTGAAACATAATGAAATACTAGATTTGTTGGAATAAATCCAGAGCACTACTATGCTATTAGCATATAAAGATATAAATTACTAAGAATCAAGCTTAGATGTGGGATTTGCAAGTTTGCATATTTCTGCTGACAGTATAATGTAAGTGTAGAAGCCATAAATAGCATCTTTGCCTTTCACAAATTTTGGTAAATCCAACAAACATTTCTCTGTGTCTTCCCCTAGTTACTGTAAATGCAGCCTCTCATATTCTAAAGGGGTAATCAGTAAGTATATGAAGCAATTTCTATTTTCATTGGCTACAAGGAAAACCTGGGACAGACATATCCATCCTTGGTGCTGACTCTGATAAAGGTTTCAGTTTTAAACACTAATTCAATAAAAATCTCAAGTAATTTCTGCTAAATACCTTACCTCTGCATGTTAAATTGATCTCTTAAGAAATTATATTTCATATATTTCAAGATTTTTATTCTTGGTTCATCAGAATTGTGTTTGACTTATTTTTCTAATGTCTGGTAAAATTTGCTTCTGCAAAGCTTTCAAATTACTCCTTTTAAAAAGATTAAATAGGAAATTATATCTTTCCAAGAATAAATGAAAGGATTTACTTTAGTTCAAAATTCCAAATCAAAAACATTTGAAAGATTTCACAAACTGGCACAGCATGTTCTACTTGGCCTTATAGGAACAAGATGATCCAGGGAGGGAAACAGTTCAGCTCAGATATCACCATAAGTATCACTTGACCATAGAAGGTAATCTATAAAATCATCTAGCCTAGAGAAAGCATTTGACAAAATACAGCATCCTTTCCTGATATAAACCCACAAGAAAGTTGGGATAGAAGGATCATACCCTAAGATCATAAAAGCCATAAAAGAAAGACCCTCTGCTAATATCATCCTCAATGGGGAAAACCTGATAGCTTTCCCCCTAAGGTCAAGAACATGACAGGGATGTCTACTGTTATTACAGATGCCACTGTTATTCAACATAGGATTGGAAGTCTTAGCCTCTGCAATCAAACAACACAAAGAAACAAAAGGCATCCAAATCGGCCAGGAGGATGTCAAACTTTCACTCTTCACAAATGACATGATACTCTACATGGAAAACCCAAAAGATTCCACCAAAAAAACTAGAGCTGATCCATGAATTCAGCAAAGTTGCAGGATATAAAATCAATGCACAGAAATCGGTTGAATTCCTATATATCAATAATGAAGCAACAGAAAAAAAAAAATCAAGGAACTGACCCCATTTAAAATTGTACCAAAAAACATAAAATACCTGGGAATAAACCTAACCAAAGAAGTAAAAAAATCTATACACTGAAAACTACAGAAAGCTTAAGAAAGAAATTGAAGAAGACACAAAAAATAGAAAAATATTCCATGCTCCTGGATTGGAAGAACAAATATTGCTAAAATGTCTACCCAAAGCAATGTACATATTCAACGCAATCTCTATCAAAATAACACCAGCATTCTTCACAGAGCTAGAACAAACAATCCTAAAATTTGTATAAAACCAGAAAGATCCTGAATAGCGAAAGCAATCTTGAAAAAGAAAACCAAAGCTGGAAGCATCACAGTCCCAGACGTGAAGATGTATTACAAAGCTGTAATCATTACGACAGTATGGTACTGGCACAAAAACAGACACTCAGCTCATTGGAACAAAATACGGAACCCAGAAATGGACCCACAAATGTCTGCTCAACTAATCTTTGACAAAGCAGGAAAGACTATCCAACGGAATAAAGATTCTTCAGCAAATGGTGCTGGGAAAACTGGGCAGCGACTTGAAAAAAAAAAAAAAAAAGAACCTGGACCACTTTCTTACCATGCACAAAAATAAACTCAAAATGTATGAAAGACCTACTCAACACATCTCTGGAGACAAGGGAAACAAAAGCAAAAATGAACTATTGGGACCTCATCAAAATAAAAAGTCTCTGCACAGTGAAGGAAACAATCAGCAAAACTAGAAGGCAACCAACGGAATGGGAGAAGACATTTTCAAATGACCTATCAGAAAAAGGGTTAGTATCCAAAATCTATAAAGAACTTATCAAACTCAACACCCAAAAAACAAATAATCCAATGAAGAAATGGGCAAAAGACATGAATAGACACTTCTCTAAAGAAGACATCCAGATGACAAACAGACAGACATGAAAAAAAATTCTCAACATCATTCATTATCAGGGAAATACAAATTGAAACCACAATGAGATACCACCTCGCACCTGTCAGAATGGCTAGCATTAACAACTCAGGCAACAACAGATGTTGGCAAGGATGTGGAGAAAGAAGATATCTCTTGCACAGCTGGTGGGAATGCAAACTGGTACAGCCCCTCTGGAAAACAGTATGGATGTTCCTCAAAAAATTAAAAATAGAACTATCCTATGACCCAGCAATTGCACTACTAGGTATTTATCCAAGGGATAAAGTTGTGCTGTTTCGAAGGGGCACATGAACCCCAGTGTTTATAGCAGTGCTACAGACAATAGCTCAAGTATGGAAAGAGCCCAAATGTCCATCAATGGATGAATGGATAAAGATGATGTGATATATATATACAGTGGAGTATTACTTGGGAATCAAAAAGGATGAAATCTTCCCATGTGCAACTATGTGGATGGAACTAGAGGGTATTATGCTAAGCAAAATTAGTCAGAGAAAGACAAATATCATATGACTTCATTCATATGAGGACTTTAAGATACAAAACAGATAAACATAAGGGAAGAGAAGCAAAAATAATATAAAAACAAGGAGGGGGACAAAACATAAGAGATTCTTAAATATGGAGAACAAACAGAGGGTTCCTAGAGGGGTTGTAGGAGGGGGCTAAATTGGTAAGAGGCCTTAAGAAATCTAGTCCTTAAATCATTGTTGCACTATATGCTAACTTAGATGTAAATTTAAAAAAATTAATTAAAAAAAAATGAAATTGGGACTGTTAGATTAACATGAAAAAAATGAAATGAAATCATCCTGCCTCACCCCAACAAACTTCTTAGGCCTTTTTGTTATCTCTTGTCTTGCCTATATATGAGAGCGTTTTGAGAGGTTACTCACTGTGTGATAGCCACCATGAGCAATACAGAGAATATAAAATTAAGACACAGGCTATTTCATCAAAGGCTAATAAAACATTTTCCCCATAATGCTAGCCCTCTGGTTTTCTGCCTAACCAGCTTTTTGTCTTCCACCAATACCTCCTCGATGTCACCTCCTCTATGAAGTCTTCTGTGCTTCTCTTCTCTGCCCAAGAGAAGTAGCATCTTCTACCTAACTACTCCATGATTCTATCCATACTTTCATTAACTTATTCTGAATTTTAATATATCTACCTATCTTAATAAAAATCCCACAGGGCAGGGACTGTGCCTTATTTATTAGAGATAAGAAGCACTCAGTAAATGGAAATTGGTGACAGGGTGAGAGGCAATACCCCCTACAGCATAGCAACAGAAAACTCGAACTATATGGTTATACTGCTTGGGTTCAAATCCAATCTATGCAACTTACTAGCTATGTAACATTGATTTAGACATGAAGGAGTTACTTAATTTCTGTGCCTCATTCTGTCATTCATCATGTAAAATGGGGAATATCATAATAATAACCTCATAGACATATTTGGCAAATGAAAAGAGACAATTCCATAGAATGAAAGTAAGGGAGAAGCTTGTTTAATTATTCTCTTCTATCTTCTGAAATTAACCATTAATAAAGATTTCTGCACCTAGGAAAATAAGCTCAATGTACGGTTTTTCTCAAGACTTTGTGAACTATAGATATACCTTTCACAGCATATTAGCAACTCTGTTACTTCTAACAGAGAACTGAACTGCAAAGAATTATTACTTTAAATGACTTTTCTGACTATAAAACCCAACTTGCCAACTGTTTTATATATATATATATATACATATAAATATATAATATGTATCATATATATCAAAAAATCATATATATATTATAAAATACAGGAAAATAAGAAAACAAACATTATCCATAATTCTTTAACCAAAACGTTGTTCAAAAACCATTATTAAAATTTTATGACTTTTGGGGCACCTGGGTGGCTCAGTCGATATAAGCATCTGACTCGACCTCAGCTCAGGTCATAATCTCACAGTTTGTGAGTTCAAGCCCTTTGTTGAGCTCTGCACTGGCAGAGCGTAGCCTGCTTGGGATTCTCTCTCTCCCTTTCTCTAGGCCCCTCTGTCACTCACCCTCGCTCTGTTTCTAAAATAAATAAATAAACCTAAAATATATTTTTTTATTTTTATGACTATTCTGTTCATCCTTTGGTTCATAACTCAACTTTATTGGATAGATTTTCATATAACATTACTTAATAAAAAATGTCCCAAGATATTAAATGTTCTTTGAAAACATAATTATCTTTCTATATTTATTTAATTATTCCCCATTATTGGATAATTTAGCAATAATGTTTTGACAAATATCTATGTACTTAACATATTTTCTATACATTAGGTAATGAATTTTATAACATTTTCATATCTTAAACTCACAATAATCCTGGAAAATTGGTCAAATGTTACAAATCTTCACACAGGAGAAGAAACAAAAGGATTATGTGTTAAGTGATTTTCTTAGCAAGTGTCTGGTGAAATCAAGACCATAAGCTAAGGCTTCTGATTCAGTTTAGTTTCCTTTCCACTATATTACTTCATATGTAAAAATGAAGTCACAAACCTTTAATCATTATAAAATGACCATTGGGGTGTGTGTGTGTGTGTGTGTGTGTGTGTGTGTGTGTGTGTGTGTGTTAATGGGTATGTGCTAATCGACTCACATTCTCTTATGATTTGTGATCAACAGCAAAAATATGTGATATGCTCCTAAGGAACCAGAACCCCCATCTTTTGCTCTAATGACCATTGGGCTCTTATCTGCTGAGCTACTCAGCCAGCTTCTACATGTAGAAATTAAATATATATTGGCAGCATTAAAGCCCCACTGAACAATGGAAGAGGGAAATCTTCAGTGAAAGAGAAATCAGACAGGGATACCAGGGACTCTGCCTAGAAAAAGATATGACCAGAGATAGGGATCTATACTGGTTTCTGGTCTGCGGCTGACAGTTTGCATGGATGATCAAGAATTGGAAAGAACAAGATTAGAGCACTGATGATGTAAACACCATAAGGCCAGGATTTTGCTCACTACTATATCCCATATGTTAAGAATAGCTTAACACACCACATACTCTTGAGAAAATATTTGTTGAATGAAGGCATTTAGTAGAAATATGAGGATGTACCTCTCAGAATTGGCCCAGAATTTGAGAATATTTGTGTCTTTTATGAATCATCATCTAAAGATATCCACTGCAAAGGAGGAGACACCCTTTAGTGAGAATTTATCAAAACTGTCCCTCTGTCAGCTTTACCCCATTACTACTCAAGGGTTTGTTCAAAACACCCATGAAGAACAAACTGGCCATGGTGGGCAGGGCGTAATATTACGTACACAAGTAACCATAAGAATTGACCCTCTTCAAAGCAGTTTTGTAAACAAATGGTTACTCTGTCTTCCAACAGCAGAAATCAATGGTCAGCCTCCAATACAGTACCAGTTCCTACTAATTGAGTACATTGGACCCTTCTTCTAAACAGGGAATGGAAATTACTTTTCACTGAAAGAGAACAGAAAGGATTGGTCTTTTCTCCCTGACCTACATTTCCAAGCCAAGAATCCATATATCACTTTATACCATTTTCATCATCACTATATTCTTTCACTGTAATAAAAAAAAAGTCACTATACAGGAAAAAAAGAAGTAAAACAAGTGGTTGGCACATTGGGATTCACTGATATTTCCATATACCTCAGCATTTGGAAGGAGCTGGACTTACAGAGTTGTGGAACTGGCCAAGTGAATACCTATTTGTGGTACCAGGTAGAATATGACAACTTACAAGCTTGGTGCTGGTCTATGTGATGCCTAAATGATTTGGAATATGCCATAAATTTGTGACTATTTACTATTTTTTCATATAACCAGAATGAATGAACTGAGAACCAAGGGGCAAAAGTAGGTTTGTAATTCCTCTCACTATTATATCTAATGACCCCCTTGCAAAATTTTTGTTCCCCATCACTGCAACTTTGGGCTCTGCTGGTTCAGAGGTATTAGTTTCTAAGGGAAGAATGCTTCCACCAAGGAAGGCAAATGAAAATGAAATGGATGTTGAGACTGCCATTTTCACTGACCCCCAAGAACAAAGACACTGGGTTAAAAGATAATAGCAACAAAATGTTCAAAGCTACAAAGGGAATAGAGGAGTGGTAAATGACACAGAAGACATTTTAAAAAGCTAAATTCTTAGCCAGAAACAAGGAAACCAAAAAGGAACTTCCTTAGCACTGCAGAACTCTCAAAATATTCAGAATTCCATCACACAAGGTAGAAAGTGGAGCAAAAAATGGTAGAATTGATTAAAAATGTGGCTAAGAAAAAAAATAAGGTGTCTCAATCTCCTCCATCACTGTGGAGTTGGGCCACTGCCTTGTGTAATCCTGGAAGAGGACAAAACATTTATTTTTTTGATTGAGTAGCTGATTATCCCCAACTGGGAATTTCAGGTGTTGAAATTGGAAGATTAAGACAGTATGTATCCTGAAGGTTGACATTCTCACCTTTTTCAGGTATGAGAATGTGGTCAGGCAGACTACCTGACACATGAGGTTGAAAAAGTCTAAAGCCCAAGAGGAAAGACCTAACAAAACTGAGGTCAGGTGTTATCTAAACAAAGCAGCCCAGCCAAATGATCCTAAACTGAAGATGCAAGGATAAGCCTCACCTATGAGCTCAGATGTCCCAGTGAAATTTTGTTATTTCTCCTTCTTACATCTGAGTCAACTGCTAACCATTTAAAAAAAAAAAAAAAAAGGCCTCTACTGGAAAAGCTGGAGACCAAGACAAAAAGAAAAGGTCATATGTACCAGAAACATGGAGGAAAGGAGAACCTCAAAAGTTACCATTAGTATCTTCAGGTAGGTAGGGAAAGATGTTAGTGCTACAAAAGAAGGAAAGGATTCTATTTAAGTGGGAAGTTTAAGAATAAAAGCTTTTGGAAATTAAAAGCAAGAAAGCAGAAACAGAAAAAAATTCTAAGGATAAAACATTAAGCCACAGGAATGTCCCAGAAAGAATAAGAAAAGGACAAACACATAAAATAGGTGTGAAAATTAAGAAAATGAGAGGAACATTCAAAATAACAAAAAGACCCAAGAAAGAAAGAAAATAAGAGGAAGTAGTCAAATACATAATTGCAGCATCTTTCCCAGAACTGATGTACATGGGATTCTAAGCATAAATGGTCTACTGAGAGCAGCAGTGCAGGAAAACAGACCCATGCCAAGTCATATCTTTGTGAAAATTCAAAACAGAAAAGCAAAGAGAAAAGCTTAAAGAGAAAAAAAGATGGTTTCAAATAACTATATTGGAAGAATAGGAAGGCAGGAAGTGAGTGTCTGAAAAATCAGTATAAGCATGTTATTTAGAGGGAGGTAAATAAAAAGAATCTAAAAGTGTGAATACGTTTTTTTTTTTCAAGAATCAGACTAGAAGAAAGAGGGCTAGAGGATTATTGTTTTTCATAAGAAGCTTTGTATAATATTTGCCAGTATGGCTGTGTAGAACTTTGATGAAATTAAAAGCTAAATTAGGGGAGAGACGGGGAGAGAGAGGGAGTGTGCACCAAGAGCAAAATCCTCTTGCATGATATCCCACATGATGCTTTCAGCATTTTGTCCTCTATTTTCCAGCTTTCAAGAACTCCCATTTCAAATCCTTTTGCTAACATTTACAGTCACTGAAAATATGATTCCATAGCTTCTTTTCTTCAACCTAAATTTTCTGTTTTAAACTGGTATTATCAACCCTTAAATGTACCAGGATATGTATCTTTCACTCTTTTCTCACTGCAATATGGAGAGCTTTCCCATTTTTCTCCCTCCTACTCACATCCAACACACACTGTTAGTACTCTTCTTTAAATCCCTCTGAATTTATAATTTAATGTGATTTGTTATATTACTTTCTAATTCTCACAAGAATTAGTTCTGCTTACGAATGCCTATAATATTCTGTATGCAAACAGGATTTGAAGCCATACACATTATAAATTCCAAAGCATTGTTCATGAATCAAGAATTAATGAATGAATATACACCTACATTCAAGAGGCTAATAAACAGTAAGTAAATGTTCAACTTAAATTTCACTTTGAAAAAACATAATATACTTCTTCAGCTTTAAAGAAAGAATATGCTGTCCCCAAATTAATTCTTTCCAGATACATTTCTTTGAACTAAGAAGACATTCTTAAGGATTTCTAAACACATTTTAAGGACTGTATAGGCTTAGGAAATGGGAAATCAACATTTAAGAATCCATCTTATGTCCACAACAATAAACTAGAATCATCTGAGTCCATAACAATGAACCACAAGAATCTTATGAATTTTATGATCATGGATAATTTTTACAACATTCTCTAAATATTTTTTCCTGGAATAAAGATTGCAATTAAGAAATAATTTCAAATGCTGTAATAAGACTCTTTCTAGCTGAGAAAGAAAAATAGATGCATCCACTAATAAGTGAAACAAGAGGCTGGTAATACCCAGTCATTAGAATGCAAACACAAGTGTCTTCTGGAGGGGCACCTTGCCAGAGTGAATAGTTCACTTAGGCTTGGTGACATGCTGGTATCCTTTCCTTCATTATTCTCTTCCTTAGCCAAACCACAAATATCCAGATTCAATCACATCTGTAATCTTCGCCAATGATCATTCTCCTCCACTCACAACACACGTACAAAGAACCTAAATTATCAACCCTTCCTACGCTCTGAAATTAAATACAACTCTCATCTGTATTTTTCTGTCATCTCTAATTTGCTTTATTTAAATATGAGGGTAAGTATAACTGGGTGGCTCAGTTCAGCTCAGGTCATGATCTCCTGGTTCATGAGTTCAAGCCCTGCATCAGGTTCTGCGCTGACAGCTCAGAGCTCGGAGCCTGCTTCAGATTCCGTGTCTCCCTCTCTCTCTGCCCCTCCCCCACTCATGCTCTGTCTCTCTCTCCTTCAAAATTAAATAAACATTAAAAAAATTATTTCAATGAGGGTAAAAATTAGGCCCTGGTATTTTAACCAACAACACTTCCTCCAAATAAAAGTCAGAGGATTGTTTTATGCGCGCGCGTGTGTGCGTGTGTGTGTGTGTGTGTGTGTGTGTGTGTTTTAACAAGGATGGTAGATTATGAGCCATCAAATTTGACAAAAGCTAGAGTCAGCAGATGTGCAGGACATACGAAGATAACTAGAGCAGAGGTGCCTGAGTGGCTCAGTTGGTTAAGCATCCAGCTTCACCTCAGGTCATGATCTCCCAGTTGAGGGTTTGAGCCCCCGCATAGGGCTCTGCACTGACAGCTCAGAGCCTGGAACCTGCTTCAGATTTTGCGTCTCAATCTTTTTCTCTCTGTGTCCCTCCTGTTCTTATGCTGTCTCTCAAAAATAAATAAATAAACATTTAAAAAATAACTAGAGCAGATTGGTAAGAATGTACAGGAAAATGAGGAAGAGAACATGTCTGAGCCACCCACCTTTGGGCTTGGAAACCTTTGTCTAGCACACAATTCAGAAATGTGGTCCCTTGTCAACCACTGTGTCAATATGGAGTCCCTTGTGATAGTTGTACACACCCGAGATTCAACTTTACTGAAAATATAAATGTGATTATTAGACAAGTAAGAAGTTGTCCCATTTATGCTGTCTACTGTTTATACTAAGAATTTTGCTAAGTGATGAATATTTTATCTTGTCTAATGCTTACAGCAAACCTGTAAGGTTATTCCACTTTGCAAATGAGCAAAATGAGGCTCAGAAAAGTCCAGCCACTTCACCAAATTTACATAAATATTAAGTGGAAGAGTCAGGAATGTTACTGGGTTCCCTTTAATCCCACTCTATGTTATAAATGTAGATAGAAAAATGTGCTTTAAGAAGACTTTTAATACGACATTGTACATTGTTCTTGAAAACACAAAACAACTTTCAGGATGGGATGAGCAGAATATTCCTACCTATTTTACTAATACCTCAAAGAGACTGTGATTCACACAAAGGCAATTGATAACTGAGGTAAAATGATAGCTCACATTATTTAACTTATAGTTAAAAATCAATGCATCAAATGATGCATACAAATGGAAGAATATTCCATGCTTATGGACTGGGAGGAAAATATAAAATATCCATACTACCAAAGCAATCTACAAGTTTAATGCAATCCTTATAAAAATACCAATAGCATTTTTCACAGAACCAGAAGAAACAATCCAAAAATTTGTACAGAACACAAAAGACCCCAAATAGCCAAAGAAATCTTGAAAAAGAAAAAAATACTGAAAGTATCACAATCCCAAATTTCAAGATATATTACAAAGCTATAGTAATCAAAACAGTATGATTCTGGCATAAAGATACAGAGATCAAGGGAACAGAATAGAGAGCCCAAAAATAAACCCACAACTATCTGGTCAATTAATCGTCAACAAGGGAAGCAAGAATCTGCAATGGGAAAAAGATAAGACTCTTCAACAGATGATGTTGGGAAACCTGGACAGCAACATGCAAAGGAATGAAACTGGAACACTTTCTTACACTGTACAAAAAATAAACTCAAAAAAAGATTAAAGACCTAAATGTGAGACCCGAAACTGTAAAAATCTTTGAAGAGAGCAAAGGCAGTGATTTATCTGACACCAGCTGTAGCAACATTTTTCTAGATATGCCTCTTAGGCACAGGAAACAAAAGTAAACATAAATTATTAGGACTATATCAATATAAAAAACTTTTACACAACAACAACAAAAATAACAATCAACAAAACTAAAAGACAATCTGCTAAATGGGAGCAGATATTTGTAAATGGCATAGCTGATAAAGGATTAGTATCCAAAACATTTAAAGAACTTATAAAACTCAACACCAAAGAAAAACAACAACAACAAAAAACAAACAAACAAAAAAAAAACCAAATAATTCAATTAAAAAGTGGGCAGAAGACATGAACAGGCATTTCTCCAAAGAAGACATCCAGATAGCCAATAGATACATGAAAAGATGCTCAACATCACGCATCATAAGGGAAATCCAAATCAAAACCATAATAAGATATCACCTCACATCTGTGAGAATGTCTAAAATCAAAACCACAAGAGACAGTGTTGGAGAGGATGTGGAGAAAAAGGAACCCTGACGCACTGTTGGTGGGAAAACTACTGTAGCCACTGTGAGCATGGAGGTTCCTCAAAAATTAAAAACAGAATTACCATCTGATGCAGTTATTGCACTACTAGGTATTTACCCAAAGACCACACAAACACTAATTTCAAAAGATATATGCATCCCTATGTTTATGACAGCATATTTTATAATACCAAAATTATAAAAGCAACTCAAGTGTCAGCTGATAGATGAATGGATAAAAAAGATGTGGCACACACACACACACACACAATGAAATATTACTCAGCCATAAAAAAAGAGTGACATCTTGCCCTCTGCAACAACATGGATGGATCGAGAGGGCATAAAGCTAAGTGAAATAAGTCAGCCAGAGAAAGACAAATAACATATAATTTCAATCATATGTGGAATGTAAGAAACAAAACAAAGAAAAGAGACCAACCAAAAAAAGCAGACACTTAAATATAGAGAACAAAATGATGGTTATGAGAGGGGAGGTGGATGGGGGGATGGGTGAAATAGGTGAAGGGGATTAAGAGTACACTTACCACGATGAACCCTAGTAATGTATAGAATTGCTGAATCACCATAGGGTACACCTGAAGCTACTGTAACAAGTATGTTAATTACACTGAAACAAAAATCAAATAATGTATTCGGTTGAAGAAAATTCTTAAATAAATGAATAAATAAAATCTTTTTTGAAAAATCATTGCATCAAAAATGCTTACCACCAGAGCATGGAGACGATCTCATTCAACTCTCCATTGCAGATGGGTAAGAAACTAAGGGCCTCAGAGTAGAAAGCACTTCCTCAGAGTCACAAACCAGGACTGGCCTGAACCAATGCCAACTTACTTCCTAGAGATTCAGTGCTCTCTGCCCTGCAGAGGTCACCGACGGTCACCCTGCACATACACATGCACACGGCTGCACGTGTTTCTGCTCACCCGGATAGTGCTGACATTCAGGGTTTGTTGATTAATGGGAAAATACTTCTCTTTTTAAACTCAAAGTAGGAAATGGCTCTTTTTAATTTTCCACTGTGAACAGCACCAGGGAGAGAATCTGACAGAGACTGACAGTGGCAGCACCAACACCCTGACACGGATCTGTCAAAGGTGAGATCAGAAAAGAGCCCAAGATATAAATATTCGGAATCTGCTGCTTGTAACGGGCCATGGATGAGAGATCCACCCCTTCTGCCAGCCATCGGCCCCTCCCATCTGTCCCTAATACTACTACCGTAGTATATATTTCATTCTGAATTCCCAAAGCAAAAGACACATGTGATGTTTCGTATTTTTGCTGAGCCAATTAGAAAAATAAAGAGTGGAACTTAGAGAAGGAAGAAGAAATGAGGAATTCTTTGTTCATGAAAACAACAATATCACATGCTGCTTGCAGCCAATATCACTCTATATTCACAGGCTACATAAGGGATCATGGAATTAGCTTCAGCGCTACAACCCCTGAGGTGAAACTCAGCAGTCCCAACAGCCAAACAGCTCAAAAGTTAACTTAAGGTGGGAAAAAAGAAAAAAAATGCTTAAGTCAGCCCAAACTGCCAAAGTAGTGTCACATTAGAACTTCGATGCAGTCAGAAAAAGCATATAGTCTCAGACCCAGAAGAAATTTTAGATAACGAATCCAATCTCCCTGTAACCCACACAGGGAAACTGAGGCTGACAGAGGTTAAATGTTTGGTTCAAAAATCATGCAGAAAGTGTCAGAGCCAAAAATAGAACCCAGATTTCAACATCCCAAAGAACTAACATGACATATTAAAGGAAACTTGGGAAAAGTTAGGATCCCTTCTTCAGTTGTTTTATGTTGCTACTAAGGTGGGGGACTGCCATACCTCTGCATGGAGTCTCTAGCTATACTATGAAAACTAGACTCTCTTGAGCTAGGCAGCAGGCCCTTGCTTTAGCAGAAGGTAAGGCTCCTCATTTCCAAAGGTCCTAGGATCACAGGGGCCAGAGGCTACCAGTGTGGCACCTGAACAGGACAGAGAGGAGGCACAACAGCTGACAATATTTCTTGTCCTCTAACGAGATTCCCATAAAATTATGACTTGGTGATGACCACTGCAGCTGCCAGACAAGCTTAGAGAGCTTCTACTAGGAAAGAAAAATGTATACATAAGCCAGGACCCACTCTAGGTACTTTCACATTGTTTCAGCATTGTTTCGAGTTGTTAGAACATAGCTAAAACGTAGGAATAAATATCTCTATTGTAATGGACACACACTGAAGGTTGCCTACAAAACGATACCTTTTTGTTTTCATTTCTCAGTACTCACTAAAATTTTCCCACACTGAAAACTCCAGATCCAAACATTCCAGCAGCAAATCATTTTAATTGTTTACAAATGCTACAACAGAAAAAATAAAATAAAAAGATACTAACACATTTAAAGAAGCTGGCATAACCCTGATATCAAAGCCTGATATTGACAGAATTAGAAAAGGACAAAGTGTCATAAACAAAGATGCAAAAATCCTAAACTAAGTATCAGCAAAACAAATTCAACAAACTATGAAAAGACTCAGAACTAAACCAATTACCACAGGATAAAATAACTCTAATTTTAAGTAAGGTTGGTTTAAGTTAGAAAACAAATTCATTCATCTATCGAAATTAAAATAAAATAATGAGTTGGGGCACCTGGGTGGCTTCGTTGGTTAAGCATCCACCTTCAGCTCAAGTCATGACTTACAGTTTGTGAGTTCGAGCCCTGCATTGGGCTCTGTGCTGACAGCTCAGAGTCTGGAGCCTGCTTTGTATTCAGTCTCCCTGTCTCTCTGCCCCTCCCCCACTCGTGCTCTGTCTCTCTGTCTTTCAAAAATGAATAAATGTTAAAAAAATTATAAAATAAAATGAGTTATTAAGAAGCATGTAATCTTTATGTTTTTGGTCTTTTTTATATTAAGTTTTTATTTAATTTCTGGTTAGTTAACATATAAGGTAAAATTGGTTTTAGGTGTAGAATTTAGTGATTCATCACTTACATATAACAGAAAGTGCTCATAACAAGAGCCTTCTTTAATAGCTATCACCCATTTAGCCCATCCCCTGACCATCTCCCTTCATCAATCCTGTTCGTTCTCTATAGTAAGGGTCCATACCCTACAACCTAGCAATTGCACTACTAGGTACTTACATAAAGAATACAAAAATACAGATTTGAAGGGGCACATGCACCCAACTCAATGTTTAAATAACAGCACTTTCAACAATAGCCAAATTATGGAAAGAGCATAAATGTCCATCAACTTATGAATAATGATGGTATTCATTATTCATATGAATGTATGTATACGTGTGTGTGTGTGTGTGTGTGTATAGGAATATGTATATATATGTAATTATATATTTGTATATATAATTATTTATACATATACATATATAAAGGAATTATGTATATATATAGAGAGAGCAATATTATTCAGCAATCAAAAAGAATTAAATCTTGCCATTTACAATGATGTGGACAGAGCTAGAACACATCATGTTAAGCAAAATAAGTCAGTCAGAGAAAGTGGAATCTAAGAAGCAAAATAGGGGAAGGGGAAAAAGAGAGAGGGAGGCATGTGATTTTTAAATAGAGAAAATGAAAATACTAAATTCAAAACCTATTCTTGATTTAAAATAAAACTGTCTTAGCGACTTAGAAACAAAAGAGGATTTCCTTTTTATCTGCAAAAAAAAGCACATTTAAAATATTAAAATACTGAAATATAATCCCTTGACATTCTAAATAAGGAAATGCTGTTCTTTAGGCCAAAAATGTGAGATCCCGGCCAATATAGATTTGCAAGAAAGGTATAAGAAAAAAAAAAGATATAATTGTTATAAAAATTACATGATTACCAAAAAAATATTTTTAAATTATGGCAGAATATTAGAATATGTGGGAAAATACTTTGTAAATCTGCTAGTTATGAAATCAATATTTGAAAAATCTATGTCACTCCTATACACTAGTCAGAAATAAAAAATCAAAATTTTAAGAAAGCAAATATTTAGAGCACCATCAAAACTATGAAGTACATAGAAATAAATCTAACAAAAGATGCTTAAGATGATTCTGGATAAAATTATAAAACTTAATGGAAAAACACTTATGTAGCTCTAAATATATGAACAGATATACCACATTTATTAATTGAATGACAATACTGTAGCAATACCAATTTTCACAAAACTGACATATAAATTCAATGTCACAATTGATAATATCACAACACTTTTGGAGGAGTTTAATAAGTTACACCTAAATTTTAAATCAAGTATCACAAAAAGCCAAGACATTCTTGAAGTAAAAGAATAAGGCAGGAGGACTTTCCCTACCTAATATCAGGTCTTACTTACAAAAAGCTAAAATATACAGGATGATGTGGTATTTGCATTGGATAGATCAATGGAACAGAATAGTGTGTGTAAAAAGAGCTTCCTAGGTTATGGATATGATATATGACAGAGGTGCTATTTCAAATCTGTGTACAAGAAATAACTCCCCTCCCACACTAAATTGTGCTACTAATATTCATCTAAAAAGGGAGAATACAGAAAGATTCACATATGTATTTTTTTATTATTTTATTATGTTTTTTTAGAGAGAGAAAGAGCAAGCAGGGGAGAGGGACAAAGGGAGGGAACCTCAAAGAGGGCCCACGCCCAGTGTGGAGCCTGATGCGAGGCTCTATCCCATGACCCTGGGATCACGACCTGAGCCAAAATCAAGTTGGATGCTCAAATGACTGAGCCACCTATGTGCTCCTGTATTTTCTTATATTCAAAAAAAAAAAAAAAATGGGGGCACTTGTGTGGCTCAGTCAGTTAAGCATCTGAATTCAGCTCAGTTCATGATTTCATGGCTCATGGGTTTGAGCCTTGCATCAGGGAATGATTATAACATAAGGAATGATTATCACATAAAATATTCTAGGGGTTTTATTCCTTTGGATCCTCCACCTCCCTCTCTCTCGGCCCCTCCCCTGTTCATGCTCACTGTCTCTCTTAAAAATAAATAAACATTAAAAAAATTAAAGGATAAACTATGAAATAAAACAAAATGTTACCTATAGAAAAGTGAAGGAAAAGAGTAAGGAGATAAAGATAGATTCTAGACTTATTTGACTTCAGAACCCTCAATATTTTATAAAATTGTGAAACCAAACCAAATTATTTTTAAAGTAATTTCTAACAACTAAAAACAGAAAGAAACAAACCTAATGGTGTATCTAGTTGGTAGCAAAATCATTGCAAATAAAGAACTAGCTTCACCCAAAGAGAGGTCTGACCTTTACCCTGGGCTATTGGGGGGTGATCTCTAGGCCCAGAAATGTTCTGCATGACAGGAGTATCTTTGTTTATCTTTGTTTGGGCTATTGACTTATCAGTTCTGGCCTCCAGGAAGGAAAGCCATAGGGGCAATGTGTGACTGAACCTCAATAAAAACACTGGACACCAAAGGCTCAAGTGACCTTCCATGGCTGGGGACATACTTTGAGTTATTGTCATACACTGTAACCTGGAGTAAGTAATACTGTTAGGACTTCATGGCACGAGGATGACTGGAAACTTCACATTTGGACTTTGCAAGACATCAACTTATGTGTCATTCCCCTTGGCTGGTTGTAATTTTTATCCTTTCATTGTAATTAGACTGTAATTTTAAATACAGCACTGTCCAGAGTCCTATGAATCACTGAACATGAGGGTGGTTCTGGGAATGCTCAAATTTATACCCAGGTGATGGGGAATGAGAGTAGCCCTGGGACCCTTGAACTTGGGTCTGGTGTCAGAAGTGAGGTAGGTCTTGTGTGGGCTCTTACCTCACGCTGTGTAGTTTGGCTGAAAACCTTTGCAACCCAAGGAGGTCAACTATAGCAAGTGACTCTAAAATACAGTAATTATCACTAGCACACAAACAAAAAAATACTTCATCTATATTTAGCCAATTATATTAATGGCTGTAGTGTTGCTATTTTTATTCTGTAGTTGATGTGTGTGTTTTAGGGAACAGAAACATTAGTAATTACACTAGTGCTTTTGAGAACAGGGATTTTAGGTGTACAAAATAGATGCAGAATGGAATTATAAAACCCTACGGTCCTAAATTTGATTCAGAAACAACTATGCCATTGTATGTTAAATTAATATATATTTCATAGCTGTATCTGCTGAAAAGTTAGCAACAATGACTAACCTAGAACCAGGGAGCACTCCTAGCCCCTAACACCTATTCTTTTTTAATTGCTACTCTCACTAAAGAGGAATCAGGGCTCCTTAGAGAAATGGTTGAATCCAAGTCTGGGTCAGAGAACATACAAACAAGAGTCATGTCAAATAGATTCAGAAGCAAAGTGAAGGGCATGTGTGCATATGGAGTTATGTACCTGTTCATTATACCTCTGTTTGTACAGGCAAAACTAGAAAGAAACCCAATGGTTTAATGCTATAATGTTTAAACAGTTTGTGGCAAGTTCAAACAATAAAATATTATTTCACAATGTAAATAAACTAACTGAAGATGCATGTATCAGCGCCTTTCGTAAATGTCTTGTTAAGCCAAAGACACAAGGCACACATACAAAAATACCTAAATTATGATTCCCCATATATAAACCTGAAAACAGGCAAAACTAAACTGTGCTATTTAGAGATGAAGGCAAAGGTGAGTAAAGAAAAACAAAGGAATGATTATCACATAAAATATTCCACGTTGATTCTGTCAGTATTTTTCTAATTTGAACATGACTTACAATGCTTGATGTTTCTCCTTCTCTAATACCTATTAAAAAGATGTATAGTTTCTTTATTCCATCTCATCTCACAAATATTGATATGGAGATTCCTTGTAATGTTCTATATTTCAAAACATCCATGATAATCTGACACATAAATTATTTAGATTTTTTTTATTTCAAATGTATAGAGTTTTCTTCTGTCATTTTGTTAAGAATCTCTAATGTTTTTGTATTTTGATCAGAGAACATAAAATGCATGTTATTAGTGCTTTGGTATTTGCTGTATTTAAGACTTGCCTATGTGGCCTACCTATTTGATTCATTTTTGTGAAGAAAATATCCCATGTTTGTGCTTGGAGTAATGCATAGTTATTTCATTGCAGACTAAGCTTGATATTTGTGTAATTCACCTCTTCCATATCCTTAAATTCTGTTTGTTATCCATCAGTTTCTGTTGAGGAATGTGCTATGAACTTCTACTATGATTGAGGGTTTGTCCACATCTCCAGATAGTTATTAATTTTTGATTTCTATATTTTGGGGTCTTATTATTACAGGCATGAATGTTCAAGAATTATTATACCTTCCTACTGATGTTGTTGTAGGGAGAAGTTTTAAGTCATGACTCTCTTTATACTTTTTTGCCTTACTATATAAGATGTCTGACACTGATCTTGCTACATAACAACTTTCTTTAGGTGAGTAATCATATAATTTTTTTCATGTTTTAATTTCAATTTTTCTGTTAATCTGTTTTAGGTGTATGTTTCTTGATTTGATGTATTTTCATTCAGTACCAGAACCTCTCACTTTTAGGAAGGTGGTTTAATTTACCTACATTTTTCAGTATAGACTTTTATTCTTTTTTTTTATATTTCCTATTTACTGCTTTTTAAATCTTACTTTTTTCTTTTCTCAGTTTTCATTGAACAAATATACTTGGCTTATTTTTTTCTCTTTCCTTGTTTAAATGCTACTAGTTTCCTTTCTATTTTACAGTTATTATCATTACAACATGCATGTTTAATTTATCAATATTGTTCTATACTCTCCTTCCAAATAAATAATTTTTTAGTTTTTATTTATGTATTTTGAGAGAGAGAGAGAGAGAGAGACAGAGAGAGAGAGAGAGAGACAGAGAGAGAGAGAGAGAATCCCAAGCAGGTCCTGCACTGCAGCACAGTCTGATGTGGGGCTCAATCTCATGAACTGAGAGCCAAAATCGAGTCAGATGGTTAATGGACTGAGCCACCCAGGGGCCCCCAAATAAATCCTAAACCACTTTAACTCCAATCACCACTCTTTCCTCCATATAATTATTTCCAATTATTCAGTGCCACCTATTTTCAACATCCATGAATAATCATCCTATCGATGCTATTTTTATTTTTCCACACTTTGTTAATTTACTCTCACTTTATTTCTTGCATTCTACTCTTTTTTTCTGAAATGAATTTTCTTCTTCCTAATGTATGTCCCTGAAAATAATTTCCTTTCTAAGTCACTGAAAAATAAACCTTTTAGTATTTATATTAAAAATACTTATTTTGCCTTATTCTTGATTGAATTAATTAAGTATGGATCTCCAGTTGAAAGATTACTTTTCCATAGCACTCTTAAATTCAGTACATTATTTTCTGTTCTCATTTTTACCTGATATGAAATATATTACTGCTCTTTTACTCTGTTGATGCTTTGTAGGAAATCTCACTTATTATTCTGGAATATATGTGCATATATATGTATCCACATATATTTCCCCTTTGTTTCCTGCTATCTCTATTACCAATTTCTTTTTAATTTTTTAATGTTTATTTATTTTTGAGAGACAGAGAGAGAGAGAGACAGAGCGTGAGCAGGGAGGGGCAGAAAGAGAGGGAGACACAGAATCCAAAGCAGTCTCCAGGCTCTAAGCTGTCAGCACAGAGCCCAACGCCAGGCTTGAAGTTACAACCCGTGAGATCATGACCTGAGCCTAAGTTGGACACTTAACCGACTGAGCCACCCAGGCACCCCTCCAATTTTTTTTTTTAGTTATCTGACTTGGGATCATTTTTGGTTCTTTAACTAGAGAAATCATGTTCTTTTCTGTATCCCATTTTCTCTATTTTCTCCTCTGAATTTCATTAAGAATTTTCATACTTTTTGAAAACTGTTCTCAATGTCTCTTAATATCCTTACTTACAATCATTTATTATTTTTTTTAATTTTTTTAACGTTTTTTAGTTATTTTTGAGACAGAGAGAGACAGAGCATGAACAGGGGAGGGGCAGAGAGAGAGGGAGACACAGAATCGGAAGCAGGCTCCAGGCTCTGAGCCATCAGCCCAGAGCCCGATGCGGGGCTCGAACTCACGGACCGTGAGACCGTGACCTGAGCTGAAGTCGGACGCTCAACCGACTGAGCCACCTAGGCACCCCGACAATCATTTAATTACAGGCTGCATTCCATAAAATTTTCTTAGATTTTTTTTCAAGTTTATTAATTCTCTCTTTGACTGTATCTAAATTTCTCATGAAACCATCTTTTGAGTTTTTAATCAATATTTGTATATTAAATACTAGAAGGTTTTATTTGAATCCCTTTCAAATCTATCTGATATTTTCTTTTTTCTCTTTTTTAAAGATTTTATTTTTCAGTAATCTCTATACCCAACGTGAGGCTCCAACCTACAACCAGGAGATCAAGAGTGACATGTTCTACCAAAAGAGCCAACCAGGCACCCCCCTGATCTTTTTCATAGTATCCTTTTTCAATGAAGATTTTTATCCCTTTTTAAATTAAATTAAATTAAACATTAATTGTAATAGCCTTTTTCTAGATTGCTCCCTTATCACAAGTTTATAGAACTCCAATTTTTCTGTATGTTTGCTGGATACGATGCTGTATTTCACTTGTGAACTCAGCATCAATGGAGATTACTTTCCTCAGGTGAGTCCTGTGCACTGTGAGTTGTGAAATGATCCTCATGGGAGACAATTTATCTTTGAATTTCCCCCTCATCTCTGATACATGAAGATTTCATTTTCTTTTGAGCCCAGTTAAGCATTTTAAATATTTCACTGTTGTATTATTTTACTCAGAATTTCTGAATGTTTTGAATGGAATGTGGTGCCGTGCCTACTCAATCGGCCATGTTGCAGAAAGCCAATAATTTCAGATAAATCTACCCTATCACTGTTGTGTTACCACCTTTTGGCTACCCATTCCCTGCCAGTTAAACTCCCAACTCATTATCCTGGCTTGTAAGACCTTCTAAGATATGGCTTATTCATACAGGTTATGAGTCTACACCTAAAACCTCACCATGTGCTTCAATATGTAACAATAAATAAAGCTAGCCTGGCTATATCTTAGGAGATAAATTTATATACAAAATAAACCTCATGACATTTATCCAGATGTTTTCATACCAGCAAATTTTAAGAACAATAATGATGATGATAATAATAAATATGGCTTTGAAGTACTTGGTATGTACCTGGCATTATAGGCTTTACATAGTTTATCAAATTTAACGCTCACCAAAACCCTACATTATTAATTCATTTAACATTGTCTCATTACACCACTATTTACTAATGTTCTTGACCTGACAGCACTTTCTAAAACCCAAAATAACCAAAATTTGTGCCATAGGTCTCAAGCTTCTTAGAAAAGCATTAAACAGTGAATCTAACACATGCCAAGTATCACTACTGTTCTTCTGAAGATTTGTTTCTTCCTGAAAAGTGAAAAAATGAAGAATCGTTTATAAAGAGACATTTAGAGCAGAGTGAATATAGTACATTCTGATATAATGTTCTCAGTGACTGTACTGTCCTTTTCTTCTCTTTACCTCAGTCACTTGATTTCATGACAGTAAGAAATGGCACATCATGTGAAGCCAGAAATATGGTTTCTCAGCATACTTCCAGAATCAAAGACTGCCTATGCTAAGTGTTTTCGTTTATTAAATATTGCTTTTTCTTTACATAACCTTTATTTTGTTTAGCAGATTATTTCAATGACTTGATCAACAGTGAAAAACAATGTCATAAATAGTACACAATGCAAATAAGCATAGCTCATCAGGACCTGAGAAGAATATATTGGCTCTTAGACATCACAATTTAGACTTTACCTTCAAGATTAACCAATCTAAAATGTGCATTTGCATATATATGTAAATATATATATAATTATGTTATGTAATTATATAAATTATACATAACCTAATCTTACATGTGTATGTGTGTATATATATGTGTGTGTATATATATATATATATATATATATATATATGTATACATGCAGATAAGCTTAGATTATACACATATATATAAATGTAGATTATATATGCTTAGATATTTATTATACATGTTTGGATATATATCTCCAAATTGATATATAAATATATATATATATATTTACGTATCATATATAATACCCATATATATTACATATTCATGTATTTTAGATATATAAATCTACACATGTTTATGTATACCTAGTTAATTCCCTGCCCCATTCTTTGGATGAGTTTATTATCTTTTCTCCTTTAAAACCTCAACACCACTCCTCCTCATATTCAGCTAATTAGGTTGTTCCTTATTTCACTGAAAAAATATAAAGAATGAGAAGAAAATTTTTATGTGCCCCCACCATCAAATTCAGTTCCCTACCTGAATCTGCCTAAATACCCCACTTAGCCTCCTGTTTTAGTAGGTTTGCAGTCTGTGTGCTCTCTCTAATGCCAAGGCCCCACACACAACCACTGTGTAGTAGGTCCCATCCCCTCTCACCTACTCTGGGACCTTTCTCCTACAATTGTTCTTTCTCTCTCCTGAATTACTATTTTTACCCTTCCCTCATATATTATTGTCCACAAAGCAGCTAGAGTAATCTTTTAAGAACACTTACAAAATAAATAAACAAACAAACAAACAAATAAATAAATAAATAAATAAATAAAATTTAAAAAAAATAAAAGGGGGGCACCTGGGTGGCTCAGTCGGTCAAGTGTCCGACTTCGGCTCAGGTCATGATCTTGCGGTTTGTGAGTTCAAGCCCCGCATCGGGCTCTGTGCTGACAGCTCAGAACCTGGAGCCTGTTTCAGATTCTGTTTCTCACTCTCTCACTCTGACCCTCCCCCATTCATGCTCTGTCACTCTCTGTCTCAAAAATAAACGTTAAAAAAAAAAAGAATACTTAGATTATTTCACCCTGTTCTATGTTTTCTCAGACCTAGAATAAAACCCAAAGACCACACCATCTCTATCCCAATTTCCTATCAATTTTCCTTTGGTTATCTTGTTTCTTACACCCCAAGCTAAGTTTCACCTTGAGGCTTTGTTCGTCTCCCCCAATTCTTCACAATTCACATTTCACTTCCTTTTTTCCTTCAAGTCATTTTGAAAATGGCACCCCGAATGAGCTTCCTTGACCCTATTCTATAATGCTAAAAGGTAAGCCATTTGAGGATAAGGGACTTTACCTTTTTGTTCACTACTGTATCCACAACCTAGCACAGAACATGCACACGGCAGGCACTCAATGAATATTTGCTATCAGAACAAACACATAAACATAATATATATAATATGATGAAATGTATCATATACATTTGATAACATGTATATGAATGAAAAAATCCAAGTATTATAAACAAACACTGAGAGGGTTTATAAGCTTTTTCTATTAAAAAGTTTATGTATATACCTTTTCACACAAAAAATAAGGTAAAAAACTCATATCTTATAAAATTATTTTAAAAATCTCTCATACTATGCTTAGTATTAGGCATATAGTATCCACTTTAATAAAATAGTTGACACTAAGAAACAAATAAATATATGTAAAATTATTTACTTTGTTCATGACTACTAATGGTCCCCAGTTTATATGCAAATTGTTTACTAAGAATATATACAACCAAAAATGGAAACAGAGTATTATTCCTCTTAGTGTACCACTGACTAGTTTTGTGAAGTGTTCAACTAGATGCTGAGGCTCCTTGTACACCACTCTACAACATTCTATAAGAGTACACCATTCTATAAGACTAATTTTTATCACACACTCAAATTATCTGTCATGCAATTATTACTAACAAAAAGGAGAAATAAAATAGTAACCAGGGTGCCTGGGTGGCTCAGTCACTAAAGCACATGACTCTTGATTTCCGCTTAGATCATGATCTCACGGTTTGTGAGATCAAGCTCCACTTCAGGCTTCATGTTGACAGCATAGAGCTCGCTTGGGATTCTCTCTCCCTCTCTCTGCCCCTCCCCCTTCACAAAAAAAATAAATATTTAAATAAATAAATAAATAAATAAATATTGACTTGTTGATTCTTTACCTCTCTGACATACTCAAAATGTTCTAGAAAATCTTACATCAATTTTAGAAGGAAAGAAAAAAAGAGTGGAGGGCTCCATCCAACAGCCAATCAGCATTGACATCATATTTTGTTTATCAAAGGGGTGGATAATATTGTAATTCTGTTATTATTTCAGAAAACTAAGTAAAGCCACATGGGATAATTATATTTTAAACTTTATATTATTTCTTTTCTTACTTTCTCTCTATCCCTGTAATCAATGAATATATAACAAATAAGCAAAAAACAAAAAACCACCCTACTATTTTTAATACAAAGTTCTTCATTTTGAATAAGCCAAACAGATGAGGCTTATAATTATTTTTGATATAATGCAAAAATTTTCATTCAACCAAAAATATTAACAAATGACAATGGCACATGCCACTTATCATGCCAATCACTTCACTACCTGCATTATTTTCATATCTTTAACAATGAACAACAGACATTTCATGTTTTCATTTTTGATTTAACGTTACTCCAATACTTGTGGGGGGGTGGAATCTACTTTCATTTTCCATCCTGGTACACATCAGTTCCAAAGATAGTCTTTTCTAGGACAAATGACAATTTTAACTTTAACTGAACTTACCATTTTTTACCTAGAACAACCAACCTGAAAAAACACACTTGGTCATGTTATGAGCAGTTTAAGACTACAACATAAACTTTCCATACTGGGAAAAAAGATAACCTGCAAGGTCTCCAGTACTTTCGTGAGCAATGCAGGAGTTTGGAATCCTCCAAAGTACTAAGCTGGAAATGGGTTAAATGTGTCCTATGTGCAAAACTTCTCTCATTAGGCATTATGGATGCATCAACCAGAAATTTACTCAAATACACTAACACTAACTTTGGCCTAGATTACCCCTCTTAAAAATATAAGTTATTTAAATCCTGCCAGTCTTCACCATAACTCCCCCCAAATAATGCCAAATTAACACTAAATTTCTGTACTATGTCTTAAAGTAATGTACTTTACAAATTTTTGATCTTCTTTATATTTTATGAAATAATACTTTTTTTTTTTTTTTGCCATTCACTGCTTTAGAGGCATCTGGGGGATTTGTTGCTGAGATGCATGAACTTCCCATTAGGAGGCAAATCTTTACCCTGATATTGATGTGGAGAGAGGTCATTGCAATCAGCTGTTAATTCTTTACCTTCTGGTTGCTTGCAATAAATTCCAGCAATCTGTCTAAGTTCTGGCTGTGCATGTCATGCTCCCTGCAACACCACTTTTCCCAAATTGATGTATGTTTTCTGTATTTAGGCCTTTATGAAAACATATTACATCTTCATGGTCTGATGATAAAAGGTACAAAGGAACTGATCCCAAGTTCTGAGGTTCTACTACCCTATAATAGATACAAATGCACACATTTGTCAGAAAAAGAGCACTCTGATTTGAATGTTGACTTGAAACTCATTCAGATCAAGTATGACCAAGGAGCACCAGAATCATATATTCACATAATTTTCCCACCAAATGTTCAAATACCACTATATGTAGTTTCCCCACACACACCCTCAGGTAGGAGAAAGAAGAGTTAGAGGTATAAAACACAGTGACTAACCAAAACTTAGAAGTTTCTTTGAAGACTGATGTTTTATTTCGAAAATAAATAAATGTGAATTTACACTCTTACCATCATATACATATTATTAACACTTCGTAATATAATATTTTTAATTTAGGATATGTTCCTAATTATGAAATTGAGATTTCTGTGGCACATTCCTTTCTATATCAAGAACTTACTTACCAAAGGCCTTTTTTCCAATAAAAAAAATACTTGTAACTATGTTCTGTAATTGATGCTAATTCTGAAATTTTCATCAGATCTAAGTGAATTACATCTCATAGAACTCATAGTTGCTACATCAACTTTCTTCATTCAACTCTGATTTTAATGTCTATTTGATTATGTCAAGTAACATGAAATCATTTAGAGTCCTACCATATCTATGCTGATTAAGAGAGTCAGCAAAATAAGTCAATGTGGTGAGTACTTTTTATCATAAAGGTGAAAAATGCATTCTCTCCAGGTTTTAATCCTTTACTATGATGTCTTATTTTCTCCAGTTTAATACACACACACACACACACACACACACACAGAAGCTACCTTCTCTAGCACATTCTCCATGCTAAGCCAATGTAATAAAAAGAATGATAATGGCAGCTAACATTTATGTTATATTTACTATGAGGCAGTGATGTGTAATTGCTTTACGTGGATTATCTACTTAATACATTAAGCAACTCCATTTGGTAGGTATTATAATTACCTTCATTTTATGTTAGAAAAAAAAATGAATGTATCATACATAGATACAGAATTCTAACTCAGGCTCTCCAAAGCTCACACTGTAACCATTATGCTATATTGCATCCATTTATTGAGAGGAACACTCTTTCTTTTTTATTTTTTTTTAAAGTTTTTAAATTTATTTTTGAGAGACAGAGCATGAGCGGGGGGGGAGGGGGGGGAGGGGGGGGGGGGGGGGGGGAGAGAGAGAGAGAGAGGGAGAGAGAGAGAGAGAGAGAGAGAGAGAGAGAGAGAGAGAGAGAATCCAAACAGGCTCCAGGCTCTGAGCTGTCAGCAAAGAGCCGACCTGGGGCTTGAATGCATGAACCACGAGATCATGACCTGAGCCAAAGCTGGATGCTTAACCAAATGAACTACCCAGGCGCCCCTAGAAGAACACACTTTCAAAGTCACTTTTTCATTACAAATTTGAAGGGAAAAACGTGTTTTATATATTACTGTTTTTAGTCTTTCTTCTTTTGCTGTTCATTAGTACAATTTCTAACTTTGCTTTACCTCTTTTTACTCCCTTCCGCCCTTGAAGGGATTCCTTATTCCCTAACCACTTCTCAGGCTTTTGTAAATCAGGGGAAGAGATGGAGAGGAAAGAAGACATGTGTTTCTATGGTGAGTTCTGGAAGGAAACCTCTAGAAATTTGGGGGAGCCAGAAAAAGAAGTATAGTTTATGAGGTAGTATATGAGAAAGAAACAAAAAATACTATATTGCATTCCTTCATTTTGTTCAATAAACACAAGAAATATTCTTTGGAAATTGCTTGCTGTGACTGTGTTCTTTGGACCACAGTAACAGTGAGATCCAACTGTGAGGGCTTATATAACAATTTTTTCTAAAAAGAAAGTCATTCAAGCTATTGCTTTAAACAAATCTTACCTTTTAGTGTATCATTATACACACCTAGAAAATCAAAAGGCCAACCTTTGGCTTGGTGTTCTGATTGAATTGTGACAGCTGTCCTTGGGGAGAGAGCAGCAGGACCTCCAAGGCAAGTTTTTCATATCTTGGATTTTGCCCCATCTGGCTCGGTTGCACTTGGTTTTTCCCAGTCAACACCATGATTGTGAAAATGCTTATTGGCTGAGCACTTTTCCACCGCTTGTAACTCTAACACTTTTCTAATTAGCATATTTTCATACACGCCATCATCATAAAATAGAGCTTAAGGATGAACATTAATATAAGCTTTCTTGGCTCATATTAAAGACCAGATTAACCTCAGTTTTTTAAACAGTTGCTGGGAACTATACTAGGACCACAATGAACTACATCACTTGAGCAGTCACTAAGGCCAACTCTTTCAGTATGCCTGTTTCTTTGTGATCCAAAACACATTTGACCAGATCTACAACATAGAGTATCATAAAATGTTTCCATTATGTGAGTTCCACTTTGAGGAATAATTCTGAAATTGCCTTTGAAGGAGACTTCAAGCAAATTTTTGTTGCTGTTTACTGGGAAAGTAGCTCTAGTAGATGCTGTGGATCCCCTCCCTTCTCCGCCCTCTGGGTATTCATCTCTATACACTAAAGACTGCTTACCGGAAACACCTGCAACTCTCTGCCTGAGCTCTTTTTTCTGACTTCAGGAGCACACTCACTGAGGGAGCAAGACCATCTGTAAGTGCCTCTGTCAAACATGACAGATAGAAGTTAGTTAAATATTCAACTTTTTTGGCCTCTCAATTCATGCTGACTCTGAGATGTGATCTATAATGCATTCCAGAATTCCTAGTGGGACAGAGTCCCAGTTTTCCACATTTGATAATTGGCTTGATAATACTCTTTCCCTTTATTAGTTTCCTTCATTTCCTGGACTCACTTTTCCACTTCCTAGCAATGTCTCCAGGATTACCTCCTAACTAAACCACTTACACTCAAATATTTGTCTTGAGGTAGGCTTAAGGAAGAACCTAAATAAGATGATACTCATGCTCACAGTTTTATAAGCAAATATTTGATTGACTGGTGACTGCAATCGCATAAAGAATATGAACAGAATTGTAGGAACCAGTGATGTTTCATGTAATCAAAGTGCTTCTTTAATGCTGCTTTGCAATGGGATTAACTCAGTTTTCACTAATCAAGGAACATATATATAATTAACTGTTTGGATCTCTGTAAGCGTGATGAAAAAAATCACATATTTACACTCAAATATGTGTTACTTTGGCAGACAAGCCTTCATGGTATAAGCCAATCACTTCAGCCTAGTCTCTTTCTACCACAATGTATCATCCTATTCATGAGGACAATTCTGTAACAGTAAAGCACCACAAACCCACAAAACACAGAAGTACCATATATTTATCCATTACATAAATGCTGTCTTCATTGGTTTTCTACTTTTGCATGCGTGTAATAAAACTTTTTAAAGAGTTTAAAAAATCAGGACACCTACCTCTGATGTCTAATAAGACTGCCAATCTAAGGAGATGCATTGTTTTTTGTTTTTTTACTATGGCATCTGTTATTCACAAAACATTATTGGGAACTGCATATATATGGTGGGGGGAGGTGTCATGCACATACAAGCTTGAGAAGCATGCCCTACAACAATCTCGTGGTTCCCCTCAGAAAAGTACTCATCTGTGTGTCCCTGTCATCCTCAAAAAATTAAAGGCTTTTTTTAAAAAAGTTTTTATGTATCTATTTTGAAAGAGAGAAAGACAGAGTCAGTGGGGGAGGGACAGAAAGAGAGGGATAGAGAGAATCCCAAGCAGGCTTCACGCTGTCACCACAGAGCCCAATGCGGGGCTCAAACTCATGAACCATGAGATCATGACCTGGGCTGAAGTCAAGAGTCAGATGCTTAACTGACTGAGCCACCCAGGCACCCCAAGCTGAAGGTTTTTTAAAGTCTTACATGGGTAACTTGAAACTATAGTTAGAATTTTTTTCTGTGTGTCAGCCACATTTCTTTGTTTTATTCATGTGGTGAAATACAAAACATCATGCTTAGGCAGCTTCAGTTGAAAATAAAATTAGTAAGTACCTCTTTATTAATCTTCACCATTCCGTATCAACTCTTCTATTCTTGCCTAGACCCACCCTTCCCTATGTTAAGTTCCACGGCAGGTGTAATTACTTAGATTCTCAACAGGAACATTTGCCAGGGATAAAATCTCCCCCCAGAACCTGGGTCCATATGTGAAAGCATACATCAGACACAACTCTTGTTCATAATCAGGGGCCTTGACAGCTAAGAATGACTACAGTAAACAAAAACTTTAAGAAATTGATAAAGGAACAAGAATCTACTGAAAGTGGCTAATCAGAGAATTTTTCAGGAGATGCATGCGCATTATTTTTTTATTAAATCTTAAATCCTGCTAATTTTTGAAGTTGACTGGATCTGCAAAAAGCGTTGATTATTAACAACTGCTTTGATCGCAGTTTTATTATGAGGAAATAGGTAGATTAATTCAAGTTAGGAGGATAAAATATTGTCCAAAATAGAATCTTAAGGAGCCACTGATTAACTGCTAAGAATTAGTTGTAATTATGATATTGTTTACTCCATTTGCTGTTCAGTCTGTTAGTTTACAATTGTGAAGAAGAAATAAGGTCAGGATCATACTCTTAATTCTTTGTTTGTTCAGTAAAATTTTGCCTTCCTTCTTTCTCCCTTCAATGCCTTCTAAAATAATGACACTTATGTGACTGAGAATTAAAGGAAATTAAAAGCCCCTCTTCTGGGTTAAACAGTATTCCCCACTCCAAATTCATATGTTGAAGTCCTAACTCCCAGTATCTCAGAATGTGACTTTATTTACAAATGTTTGCAAAGGTAATCAAGTTCAAATAAGGTCATGAAGGTGAGCCCTAAACCAATACGACTGGTGTCCTTATAGAAGAAGAAAATTTGAAGATACACAGAGAACACCAGAATAACACCAAGGCAGAAGTGGGGTGAAGCATCTATCAGTCAAGGTATGACAAAGATGGCCAGCAAAACACCAGAAGAGGAGGGAAGCATAGAACAGATTCTCCCTCACAGCCCTCAGAAGGAACCAATCCTGGGGACACGAGGACCTCAGACTTCCAGCCTTCAGAACTATGAGACAATACATTTATTCTATGTAAGCCACCCAGTTCATGGTACTTTGTCCTGGTAGACCAATGTCACCCCAAATGGGATGCCTTTGCCACCTCCTCAGAGTGAACAGAGGGGAAGAACTGTACTAGAGTAGGAATCTAGAAACCTGGCTTACAACAGGTACTTGAATATATCATTTAATTGCACCAAATCTCAATTTGTCTGAAAACTAAGGGTACCATCACACTCAAAAATTCTAAAGTGCAAAAATCAGCACAGATTTTTTCAAGGGAGAGTATTTGTGTATTTAATTGTACTTCATCTGCTCTAGAGAAATACAGACTTATAAAACAGTTAATGGTTGACTATATGTATTACAAAAGAGTCTCTTAACACAAAAACTAGATTAAATGCAACTTTTCTCTAATGGTGGGTTCCCTGTCTCCTTAAAAGCACAATTCTATTTACTAAGATTTAATTTATACAAACCTTTTTAAGGTATCTCCTATAGTGAAGATACATGCATGTAGCAGTAAAATTTATTCCCATTACTTTTTATAGTCTGTACTTGGGCTGCAGGATTAGCCATGTTATCTATTCTCAAAGAATTTCCTGTTAAACCCACTGGCCATGATTCCCCAGATGAGTGGCAAGTGGTACTAGGTATTTTTACAAAAAAAAAAAAATGTGAAATAGTTTCCCCATATACAATCATCTTCACCATATGGGCCACCTTAATGCTTGTTTTAACCTAAGAATCATTATAATCTGAGCCTAGGACATGGAGTCAGTACTGACTGAGATACCCTGAGCCATCTTCAAGACGATAAGGAATGGGCCAAAACTTTAACTGCTCTAGGGGTTAAATGATTAAGAGAAAAGTATCTAATTTAGTGTAATGTATCTGTCAATGAAATGATCATAAAGAAAAAATTTTTCATCCTTAATCTCAGCATCATTTTCTAAGTAGTCATACATGTATGTGGAGTCGGGATAGTCCTTATTTTCTTTATAAGCTCAAAAACCAGCCTTCATCACAAAGAAGAAGTGATCTTGATGAGTGTGTGGAACTTGTCCTTCTGGGAATCCAGGCCTCTCCCTCAAGAAATAATAACAGACCTATTATTATGCATAGAATTCTCTGATTAAAGTGAGACTGGAACCCCTTGCTATCACAACTGTGCATTAATTAAAACCTCTAAAGGAGGGGGAAAAATTCAGATGAGTATAACCATGAAGTTCTTTCTAAATGAAGAGGCAAAGTCTTGCCTGCTTTCAAGTTGTAAGTGCCTTGTCTGGCTAAGGGCTGCATACATTTGGTTCAGGTAACCACTTCAGTTCACCTGATACCGTTGTTGTTTCAATGTTTGCCCAAATAGCCTTTTATGTTGCAATCAAGTAATAGATACAAGATTGACAAGTAACAAAGAAAAAGAGCTTTCAGTCAACACGGACTAAAATCCATTATTGTGGTGTGTACACTGTGCAGGGGACCTGTAAACACATCTTCATTGATCTTGCAGAAAGATAGAAATATCTCCCCTTGCATGGCTCAATCAAGGCCCTTTTCACAAAGGTAAAGTGCAAACAATATTGAAGAAGCAGAAAAAAACTGACATTACAGTCAAACGGTAAATAATGGGTGAGCTCAGGAAACCTATCTATAACATTTCAAATTCCTGTCAGCTCAAATGAAATGTATAACCTCTCTATTGCAACCTCAGAAAGATCAGAACATGGGGGACTGTGCGTTCCTCTTATTGCCATCCCCCTTTTACCAACTGACCAAATCGATAGGGGAAAAAACATATCATTTACGGTTTTGCATTTTCATATGTATCTCAGTGGAGAAGACTGAAAAAGATCTCATCTGTGAAGGTCAAAAATTCACTCCTTTACCCCTCCCACCACCCCCAGTTGGGATCTGTTGCCATTTATATGAACAAATTTTGTTGATTACAAAATAGGGGGGAAAATTAGCATGCAGCGGGAGTAGAGCTGGGTCTTCCTGCCAATTCGAAATTTTATTAGAATAGCCCACTGCATCAATTCTAAACTTCCACTTTCATTTATGTTTAAATACTTGTAATTAGGAGAAGCTATTTGGGAGCTGTAGACACCAATAAATAGTTTGAATGGATTTCTAAAAAGGTTGGCAGGATGGTCGGAAGCTCAGCATAGTTTATAAACAGATTCATCTGTTATGTAAATCTCCATCCATAATCATTATTTATCCATTATGGCTAATCAGCATTCCAAGAAAGGAAAAGTGAAAAGAATTGGTAATGTCTTAAAAACAATTGCTCTTATACCTGCAGATTCCTTAAATTTAGCCATCAACTGACTAGACATTTAATCTTATGTTCCTTTTTTAAAAAAAAATGCCTACGATAAATCAATACTGTGCATTTAAAAACAATGTTCTCATTTAGATACAGAATAATCAAATAAGAAACAAATTGCATTACCCTTTTATACCACTTACTATTCTGTCTCTTCCTTTTCCTCCTTCCCTTCCCAAACATAAAATTCCAAAGAAAACAAAGACTCATTTAACTCAGGATGAGGTATAAGTTATGCCCAAGTGTAGGGAGCAAACGTGATGTGATAAGCTCAATACCTGAGAGTATTGTATAGAGAGCGTTAATGAGGTGCTAACACAGCTCAGGGCGTGGTCCTTTGATGTAGGCATATAATAAGAGTCCCAAGCAAATACTCAGCACAAAGCAGCACAGTTCTATCTTCAGGACTCCAGGCAGAAGTTTATTACAACAAAACAAAACCAGGTCTTAAGTAAACTGAATCCTTGCCCCAATGTTTCATGCTTTACCCTACATTTCAGATGCTTGGGAACTTTATGTTCCTTTAATATATAGTTGCTTACTGATCTATTATGTTCTGCACTACACTGAATACCAGCTTGTATTGGAAAACACGAGCTAGCACACTTGCACAAATTTAAGTCCCTGTCAGGAATGGGAGATGAATAATTTCTTTTTCAAGATCCAGGACCAATAAAAAGGAGTATGCACATTCCAGAATTTATATAAACTCAGCTAAAATTTGTGGTAAAATTGTGCAAATTAATATTGTATATAGTGTACATTTTCTTCTGACTCCCTGACCCCACTCTACTACATGAACATGTTCCCAGCCTCTATTCTCCCCAGAACTTTTGGGCTAGCTTTCAAAATCAAACTATCCTCCAAGTCCCAGTGAAATGCTAACCCCATCCATGGTTAGTTTCCATAATTCTTCACTAAGAAACACTCTCTTCATTTGACATTCCATCATGACCTGCCTCTGCCTCCAGTAACCTACTTATCTGTCACTGAACAGGTGTATTTTGGCTCACAATTCACCTTTCCTGCATGGCAGGAGCTGGATTTTATTTCTTTTTATGCCTACGCACAGCAGTTATAAGCCACCGTAAGCATAGTAGTTGTAAAATAAATACCTACTGAACTGAATCATACATGTGTGTAAATTCAACGCTAAACAAAAAGAAAAGAGACTTCCTCAATTTTAACTAAAGCTCCAAAGCATTAGCTCAAAGGGGAGGTAGGATTCTGAAAAGTTATATCAATAACAGTAGTTTTATAAATAGAAATGATTAGCAAAACCACCCCAATTTGTTCTCAGATTTCCTAACCAACGTTTAATTCTGAATAGCCAAATTCTAAAATAACCTGAGTTGAACTCTGATGTCAACCATTTGTGATGGTTTTTATCATGGGTAAGACATAAATAAGACTTTACAGAAATATTTATTGCCAATATGTATTTATGTGTCATGGTTGAGAATACAGCTCTGTTCAAATTGGTCCTGGAGGATAGGATGAGTTTAACTTTCAAGTGAGGCTTAAATGGTCCCAATTTCAGAGAGTAGGAATCCAATAGCCAGAAACTATGCAGACCCTCAAAACGTAAATCTTATTTCATCACATTCCCCCTGCATGCAGTCTAAATAAATCTCTCAGCCAACTACTCTCTCATTTCTCTCTTCCACGCCAACTCATATGCCTTGAACAGCATCCCAGGTCTGAAACACACAGCCATGTGCTTTCCCTCAATTTAGAACTATTTTAAAGACCATCTTTAAGAAGCTTATTTCAATGAACTAGATGGTCAACCACTAAAGATGATTTATGGCACCTATTTCCTGGACTAGTAACACTTAAGATCTAAGAATTAAAGAGGATATAAAGAGATGATGGGTTGGCTAACTCTTTCCAGCACATAGTAAAGCAGTGCAGTGATAAACACTGCTTGGCCCTTCAGAGGACAGGGGCACTTTGGTGTCATCCTTTGTTCTAATTACAAATTTGCATTCCCAGGGTAATATTAAATCCACCAAGAGTAAATTTAAAAAAAAACTGGCTTAAAGTTTTTGGTTTCCTTCCTTCCTTCCTTCCTTCCTTTCCTTCCTTCCTTTCAATTTCCTACCAAACTTCCATATCTTAAGACATCCAGAAAACAGCAGCCCAAAACAATAGAAAACCTTGACATTCATACATTTAGCATTCAAGGTTTCAACTACTGGTAAGCAGCCCCAAAGATATGTGGCATATAGAAATAGTTTTGCCAAAAATTGTAGTGTAAGAATGATTTCCTTGACTAGTGAGTGAGTCTAGCTGACTTCATTCATCATCATGTAGACAGTTATCTCCTCTTGTTATTTGTAAGAGTTTATGGAGTATATTTTATTCTATATTTTTAGTGTGATTTGGGGAAATCATTTTACTACATATTAGGGACTCATTTCTCATTTGCATGTTTAACAAAGGTCCTACTAAAATTTATAACCTGGAATAGATAAAGAAGATGTGGTTTATATTTACAATGGAATACTACTTGGCAATGAGAAAGAATGAAATCCTGCCATTTGCAGTAATGTGGATGAACTGGAGGATATTATGCCAAGTGAAATAAGTCAGTCAGAGAAAGATAGATATCATATGTTTTCACTCATATGTGAAACTTGAAAAACTTAACAAAAGACCAGAGGGGAAGGAAAGGAGAAAAAATAGTTACAAACAGAGAGGGAGGGAGGCAAACCAAAAGAGACTCTTTAAATACAGAGAACAAACTGAGGGTTGATGGGGGGTGGGAGGGCAGGGGAGAGGGAAAAATGGGTGATGGGCATTGAGGAGGGCACTTGCTGGGATGAGCACTGGGTGTTGTATATAAGTGATGAATCATGGGACTCTACCCCTAAAACCAAGAGCACACTGTATCCACTGTATGTTTGCCAACTTGACAATAAATTATACTTAAAATAATAATAAATAAAAAATAAAATTATAAATTACAAATCAAAAAAGTAAAAAAATAATAAAATAAAATTTATAATCTGACTAGAAATAATTGATGTCCCAAAACAGCACAATGACAAATGTCCTAAGTTCCCTTATACTCTTAGGATAGAATTCCATGAGCAATACATTCTACCTTTTCTCCTATCTACTATTGTGTCTGTAAACATCCTCTTAGGGACAAAATCCCAACCATTAACTTGTTTCAGACAGTTGGAGGCTGACCCTCCTCTCTTAATTTCCTCTACCACCTTTTCTCTGGAGTTAAAAGCTATATCCAGTATTTCTCATATTCACCCAATGATCTACCCCTTAAAAATGTTCATGATGAGAGTGGAGAATTTCAAATTCTCAACACAATGGAGAAACAGACTGCAATAGGGAATAGACTGACCCTCCTATCTGAAACAACAACAGCAAGAAACAAGCAAAATATATAAAATGATGGTTTTCAGATATTGTGCATCAGGCATTACAGGACAAAAGAGGGCAATTAGATGAGATGAGACCTAAGATTGCTCTAGTTTATTACTTGGATGAAATTTCCAACCCAGTTACAACAAATGGGAAACCAGAACTACATACTAAGTATTCATGGGTTGAGAAGACAGAACTGGGAGTGTGCAGAATTGAAAGCAACTAGACTACACACGGCAGAGTACCAGAGAAAAGACAGCTATACAGAGAGCATGCCAAATCTTCAGAGGATCTCAGGAAATGATCAGTGCATGATATGAAGGCACTAACTACCTAAGGCCAGGAAAAATTCTACCCTTCAAAAACCTGAGAGAACAATCCCCAGAGCTCACACAGGACCAGGAATACTTCATTTTATGACAAGGTAGAGTATTAAAACCTTGTAAATCACCAGGTTATCAAGTAGAGTGCTCAGAAATGTATTGTCTGAATAGTAGGAGAGTAGGACAAAATTAGCCCTAAAATAACGGCTGCTATGGATGTGGGCTTAAAAACCTTAAAAGCAAGACTCAGGGGAAAAAAAGAATCTAACTATTTCAAGTAATTTAACTACATCCCATAGCAAAGCTTATCAATATTTATAGAAATACAAAAATATCGAACACCCAACAAGTGTAAAACTTACACTGTCTGGCATTCATTTAAAATTTACCAGGCACACAAAGAAGCAAGAAACTATAGTTCATAATCAACTACTCAAAGCCTATCCGAAACTGAAACAGATGTCAAAATTAGTAGACAAGGACATTAAAATAGTATTTGATAACAGTATTTCATATGTTCAAAAAGGGACATACATTTAAAGGAGACACACAAAAGACCAAAATCAAACTTCTAGAAGTGAAAATAACATCTGAAATGAAAACATATACAGCAAATGAAATTAACAACAGATTACAGATTCAACTCTGCAAAATTAAAAAAAAAATAGTGAACTTGAAGACAAGGCAAAATAGAAACCTTGTAAAATGAAACTTAGAGAAAAAAAGACACACACACACACACACACACACACACACACATTTAAAGAAAGCATCAAGGAGCTATGGAGCAACTTTGTGTAGCCCAATATTTATGTAACTGGAATCAATGACAAGCCAAAGACAGAAAAGATATCTCAGGAAATAATGACCAAAGTATGTTTCTAGTTGCTTTTAAGACTTTTTAAACACTGATTTTAAGAAATTTGATTATGTAAAAGCTCATGTTAAATATCAGCTAGGGTCTTAGGGAAAATGTCTGTAGTAGCAGTGAGAAGAATAAACTTTGGACTCTCCAAGACAAAGCAGGACATGTCAAATGCTCAGTGACCAGCTCCTGGCAAGAGAAAGAATTGCCTTCCTTGGTGTAGCACTTCCATTAGCAACTTACAGCACAACCTTGGTAGGTTAGCCTCAGGGTAAAACATTGTTATGAAAAAGATTTAATACTGGTGGTTCATATTCTACATAATTCTGCATAAGTTCAGGTCTCAAAGAATTTTTACTTAAGAAGTTCTGAATTTTCATTGTTTTATATTCTTCCGAGTACCCAAGCTTTGCTCCTCCCTTAAGTTTACCTAGGGGAAATTTGCTTGAATACAAATAACTGGTTGTGTTTAGACTAACAACGTGAATACAGTTCAGGAGCACTCCAGCCATAGGGGCCTTGGTACTGTTTCTTAAGCATCCCATGCATGCTGCCACATGAGCATGCTGCATATGCCATTCTCTCCGGATCATTGGTTCCTTCACTTAATTCAAGTGAGAAGGCCCATACTTCATTCTTTGTTCAAGAGGAAACTTTTCAAACTCTTCCCAACCACTGTATCTAAATCACTCTTTATGCACTTATCTAGCTCTATGCATGTTCACTGAACTTATTAGCATCTGATATTATGTCATATATCCAGTTGTTAATTTGTTATTCTAGAGCAGGGATTTTTAAACTAAGGCCCACAAGCCAAACTCAGATCAACAACAACAACAGAGATCCTATGTGGCTTTCAAACCTAAAATATTTACTATATGATCCTTTTAGAAAGTGGTTGCCAACCCCTACACTAGAAGGTAAATTTCATGGAGCAGGAATTTCATCTGCTTTGTTCACTGTTACAGATTGGGAATTTTCTCTCTCCCAAATTCAAATGTTGAAGTTCTACCCCTCCTTAACTCAGAATGGACTGTATTTGGAGATCGGGATTAAAGGGATAAGGGTGGGCCCTTATCCATAATTGATGTCCTTATAAGAAGAGGAAATCTGTGCATAGACACACAAAGGGAAGAGCATGTGAAGACACAAGAAGACAGCCATCTACAAGCCAAGGAGAGACACCTGAGAAGTATCCAATCCTACATAACAGAGGCATGCAATATTTATTTCCGAATGAATAAATTTAGTTAAAATTAGAAATCACTTTTCTCAAAAAAAAAAAAAAAAACATGTTCTTTGACTCAATTCAACCAACTTTCTCTTGAGAAATCATTTAAAATTTTTTTAATGTTTATTTATTTTTGAGAGAGACAGAGACAGAGTGTGAGTGGAGGAGGAGCAGAAAGGGAGGGAGACACAGAATCCGAAGCAGGCTCCAGGCTCCAAGCCATCAGCACAGAGCCCAACGCGGGACTTGAACCTATGAACAGTGAGATCATGACCTGAGCCAAAGTTGGATACTTAACCGACTGAGCCACCCAGGCGCCCCGCGAAATCATTTTAGAACTGTAGATGATGCCTACTTTGTAAATTGTGTGGGTTTTTATGACTCCTAAATTTTTGTTGGTGAACTAGCACTGAGTTTAGAGAAAATACATTTTGTTTTGACTCATCACCATCACATTACTCTAAAATCCGTATGAGCTGTCTATTTATAAAAAATAATCTTTTCTCATTTCCTAGTAAAGATAGAGAAAAAAAATCTAAAGAGCAATGAGTCTTTTTATGTTCCATGGATTTAAGCAAGTTGAAATAAGTGTAATCAAAATCATGGTGCGTAAGATTTCAAAAATACCAGAATGTAATTTAATGGCAAGACTACACTGCAAACCTCAGTTTTGTGCACTGTATTCTAGTACTCATACCACCCTGAAGTGCACAGAATCCCCAGTCTCATTATTAAGCACAAGTCCTGTGTGAGCTGCACTCTCAGCATATTCTCACAATTGCTGCAAAACTAGGGAAATGGGTAGTAAAAAGATCAGAGAGCTTCAATGCTAAAATGATGAATGGCTCTGGAAATAATAATATGGAATTACCTTTTAAAAAGTAGATTTCCATGCAAACAAAAGCACAAATATACATATATGTGTGTGTGTGTGTGTGTGTGTGTGTATATATATATGTGTGTGTGTGTGTATACACACACACACACACACACACACACATACCCATTAAAACTCAACTTGTTTCAAAAAAATAATAAACTCAACTTGGTTAAAAGGAGAAGATCCAATTCATAGAAGTCCATTCAATAAGTGGATGTCACATTACTCTCCAAACTCAGAGAGACCTCTGCCCCCTTAGCTATCAGCCACCTTTTGTTTTTACTTCTTTCTCTTTCAACTTAGAGCCCATGATCCAATACTTTGAGCACTTTCTTGCCATCTTCCTCAAATCTCCTGCCATATCAATGATTTGTCCCACTTATCTGGAAAACCTTCAAACTTGAGTCAACTCAAAGATCACCAACTCATACCTCCAAGTATGACCAAGTAATTGGTAACAATATCAATATCAGGGCTTCAACCTCAGTTGGGCCCTCAATGCTGCCCAACAATCCCTGGTCAGCTGTCTACCTACTACTCTCCTAAAATGTCTAACCCCACTGCAGATACCCCTTTCTTTCAGCTGAAGGCCTTATCTCACAGAGAAAAGAGAAGTCCTTGAATTTTCAGCAAACTTGCAAATGTGTCTACACCTCTTCCGAGACTCCTTTATTTCCTCCTGGTATAATGGAAAAGGGACTATTTCTCCACCTAATCTCTGAAGCCCATCACTTTCAATCATCTCAGAGACATGGCTCAATTAATAATTCTGTCTCCATCACCTCTATCTTCAAACACTTGAAGGTTTGTCCTCCAGAAGAAAAAATATATGAATCCTTTGCTGTTTCATAGGGCAGAACATGGATCAAAGAATGGAAGTTTCAGGGAGTCAGATTTTTGTTACCTAAAATAAAATGCATAACAAAAATATAACAGATTATACTATTGGAGTTAATCTAAGAGAAGATGCATGAAATCAAGAAATCACTGTAACAGTACTCACTATTTGCTGAGTACCTGTAGCTTATCAGACACTGTGCTAGGCACGTAAATACTTAACGCAACAACTCTATGAAACTGTCATGATCATTGGGATTTTTATAAAGAAGCTGAGGCTCATGGAAGAAGGTCTCTTGCCTGTGGTCACATACTTTGTAAAACGGAGAAGTGGGATTTGAAGCCATGTGTTTCTGACCTTAGATTCCCTAATAGTGCCACAACACCATTCTTTAAGCCCATACTCCACCCCAGGGGGAAGGGAAGTCTAAAGAAATTATTCCTGAAGCTTTCAATTCTAAGAATTTTTAATCTTCAACCCATTACTCTGAGACTGTTAGGGAAATTTAATTATGAATGTCTCATAGAAAGACAGCCTTGTGAGCTTGAAATTGGGAGACTGACAGGTAAATAAATATCGTGCTCTCTACAGCAAAAATAAAGCCACCAGAATCTAGCGTCATAAAACAAATTTCTTGGTAACTTTTAAGAACACTAACAAATGAGACATATTATTTCACATATTTTAATCACTTCTACCTTCTTAGTGTTTCTGTACCCTTTGTTGTCTTGTTGCTTAGAAAAAGTAAATTTTGTTTCAGATTGCTGTATAAAAGAAAGATTACAATTTGAAGAATGGATTAATTGTGAATTTGTGATCTATGTTCAGCCTCTTAAGAGCAGTTTATTGAATTCCAACTGGAATTCACTACAGAAGCGAGATGCTTCACCAGATTCTAAAAAAGAGAGGTGAGGGGTGCCTCGGTGGCTTAGTTGGCTGAGCATCTGACTTCGGCTCAGGTCACAATCTCGCAATTTGTGGGTTTGAGCCCCACGTCTGGCTCTGTGCTAACAAATCAGAGCCGGGAGCCTGCTTCTGATTCTGTGTCTCCCTCTCTCGGCCCCTCCCCCTGGTCACACTCTGTCTCTCTCACTCTCAAGAATAAACTTAAAAAAAAAAAAAAAACTTTAAAAAGCAAGGTGACATTTCCCTGGCATTTGTCATACCTCCAGTAGGTTAGGACTCTCCTACCCAAATAAGCCTGGACTAAGAAAAATTGTTAGTGGAATTCTTGTGTAGAAAGTCTAATCACATGAATATAACCTTATTTTAAAAGAGAGGACAGCCTTCAGACACTTTATTAGCATTTCAGTTACACTTTACATTGACAGAGCTCCCCAGACCCCTCTATAGTTAATGTCTTCAATAACGTATCTCTTTAGTTTACATTCCAACAAGGTGATTTAACCAGTGGGGGGAAAAAGTCTAACTTTTCAACTACATTCTTTTCAATCTCAGACTTTCTTCCATGCCCTGTGTCACCCTCCCAGATCACATTTCTGTACCTTTTAGTTAAGCTTTAATACAAAGTCTAACTTGTCTTGAGTCTCTGATAATACACTGCTGAACTCAATTCCCCCCTGAAACAGTTCTAAGAATCTCCTTTCACCCCCAAAAAGCAAACAAACAACACAAAAAAATAATAAAAAACAAAACAAAAAATCCCACTGCATTTATATGAACTACTAAATATTATCTAAACTTTTAACCAGAAAAAATAAAATTCTAATGTTGGTCTAAAAATTACCTTTCTAACTTTCATTTCTGGTAGTCTAGCAGACTAAATATCCCAAATGACCTTCCCAGCTCTAACAATTAAAATGATAAAAATAGTCTTGGGCAGAAATTTATTCCTGAGCTGACATGAAAGAATGCTCCAGAAGCTAAAAGCGAAGTGAAAAAGAGGATTCTGGTAGGTAAGCAATTACCAAAGTCTCCATTGGTCAGAGTTTTCCACTGATGCCTAATGATCTTGAGCTCCTCTGTAATGGCCGCAGTATGCCTGAGAGGCAATCGATAAAACATGGTCCTCACCCACAGGGGAGGATGGGTAACTGCCGCATATACGTAGGATCCTAAACGTCACTGCACTTAGTGAAAGGATGACAAGAAGTAAACAGGAGAAAGCCAGAAAAAAATTGTTTATAGGGATGCTGGTGAAGTGTAAGGAATGAAATCTACGTTCTGAAGTACATACATGTAGATTCTTCTCACGGCTTTCTAGGTCTGAATTCCTGATACCTTTGTAGTCAAAAAACTTCAAATAAAGTTTTACTTAAAGTGATCTCATGTCGGTAATGGTACCACACAGCTCTCAAGAGCGAAGGGAAATCCATTCTTGAATAACTTATTTCAATTCAGACCTCAAAACTCCCACAGATACAGGTCCAAGGAAATTAGGTACTTATAGTTTAAAACCTAAAAACACATAACAAATCTTTCTGAGGGAGAGTAAGCTAAAAGAGCAGCTAGCAGAGTCCAGTCTATTAACATTTCAGATGCTGTAATTATCAGATAGGCTATAAGACTCTATGTTTAATATCCCTAAAGAATATTTAAAGCTTGACAGTAGAATAAGGAATAAGAAACTCTAAAGAGGAACAAAACAGACTTGAAAAAAAAAGAAATAGCACTTGTACCAATAAAAATATAATTGAAATCAAATGTTACTTTTGTAATCTTACCTTCCATCAGATTTCTAATTGCTCTCTAAATGTTCCCTGAACCTTCTTGTCTCTGTTCTTTTTTTTTTTTAATTGAAGCATAGTTGACACACAATGTTACATTAGTTTCAGGTGTACAGCAGAGTGATTGGACAATTCCACAGTACACTGTGCTCACAAGGGTAGCGGCCATCAGTCACCATACAGTGTTATTACAATACCACTGAACATATTCCCTGTGCAGTACCTTTCATCCTTGTGACTTACTCATTCCACAGGGGGAGCCCTGTACCTCCCACACACTATCACTCATTTTGCCCAGCCTCTACCCCCAGGCCTCTGTTTCTTGCCTCTGCTCTTTTGCTCCCTTTAATCTCCTCTATAGTTTTCTTGCTCTGCATTTTGAACTCACATCCATTGATTAAGGTTCAGTTCCAATGTCAGTGCTTCCATTTATCTGCAATAAACATCTTTTTTACTTTCCCAATTACAAATAAACAACTTGAGGGAAAGGAACCATGATATAAGCAATTCCATCCTAACACACCTGGATGGGTATCTCGCCCACAATAAATGTTCAAACTATTTTGATAGAATTGAATTGGGGTGAAAACATATTTTATTCTTGGTATATAGTTTCATTCTACAGCCATAAAAACTTAGGCAATGAGCAGCAGAGAGACCCATTTGGCCTAAGCCTCATTGTGAATTATGTACAAAAGAGAATCGAAACTGACTACATCCTTCTGTTGTGCAACTTGGCCAGATTTATGATAGTGGGAAACACAGCCTCTTTCTTGCATCAAAGTAAGTCCCCATTTTTCTCAATTTATGTGATGATATTATTATGTCAATAATTTAAAAACCTATTTAAGGGGCGCCTGGGTGGCTCAGTCGGTTGAGCGCCGACTTCGGCTCAGGTCACGATCTCGCGGTCCGTGAGTTCGAGCCCTGCATCATGCCCCTGTGCTGACAGCTCAGAGCCCGGAGCCTGTTTCAGATTCTGTGTCTCCCTCTCTGTGACCCTCCCCCATTCATGCTCTGTCTCTCTCTGTCTCAAAAATAAATAAACGTTAAAAAAAAAATTTTTTTTAAATAAAATAAAAATAAAAAATAAAAAAATAAAAACCTATTTATGACCAATTCTGTTAAAGGTAAGTAGTGGGTTTTTTAAATCACTAATACAATTGACTGAATTGAATTTGGTCTGAAAAATATTTTTTGTACTTTTGGGGAGAGGTGAAATGATACAAGGTAGATGGGAGGTACAGTGGGGACTAAAAAGAGGATAACTTGGGATGAGACCCCGCTCAGAGAATCTAGAAGACTTTAAAGTATAGGTTGACTCTGCATCAGACAGTAACAGAGAAGGTATTAAATAGAAAGAAAAGAGTTAAGTGGAAAATACACATAATGGCAAAAAAGAAGAGAGAGGGAGAGGATGAAAAAAGCCACAACGGGGATTAAATATGGTGAATATCTTTTAGAGAAAGGAAAACATTCACTGAAAAAACAATGTGGACGGTCTTATAAACATCAGGTAAATAGTCAACTATTTTTAAATACTCTCTTTCTCTTGGATAATGCCAAAGTGGTTTCAATTTTTAAAAAGGAAATTTGGCATGAAAGGGTTCTGTAACATGGCCTGCCCACTTATGGGGTTTAGGGTAAAAAATGTAAACCAGCTGTGATATTGAGGTTTAAGAATCATCTGTTGTCCATATTCAGTAGCTTTTCCCATGGAATTACAAAAAGAACTGTATGATGGATAGTCTACATCCTAATTATGTAATTACACAGTAGAAAAGAACAGCTGAAGAGGAGCCATTTCATCCTTATGTCCCATGTCTGCATAATCTACGTCTCACATAATGGATGGAGCTCTTACTACTATACAGTAAACCATAATTTTATTATAAAAGAATGAAATGTTGGCTTTCATATGGGATTAGAATATGTATGGTCAAACCAGTAGAGATAAAAGTAGAACTAATCTAAAGCTGCAACCTGAACATCAACCAAATCCAAAAGAGTTACTATTAAGATTTTAATATATTTTTAGGGGGAAAATATCCTTAACTTAGTTCGTCTGCTCTTTTCAAGTGCAGCCAGTCCCAAAGCAGGAATATGAAAGTGTATCCCAGCAGATAAAGATATTAAGGGCCAATGCCAAAACCTTCCAGGTGTGAACCTAATGGAAGTTTCTGAAACGAATCGAAAATCTAAGTGCTGAGCTCAGCATAGGTAATCAATCATCTATTTTAGCAACTATTTCTGTGCCCTTGATGTCAAGAAAGGTTATATATGCAGTATCTCTCAGAGAAATCTCTTCCTTCCAGGTTACCAGAAAGCAATTCTAAATGTGGAAAATGTTATCACCACTATTAGTTATTCAAGAACGGCAGAATGTAAAGTCAAAGAAATAAAACCATTCACAAGCTCAGCCACCCTGGAAATATGACATAAATGGAAAATATTATTTACAAAGTGTTGGAGGGAGAGTAGATGGGAAAAAATTACAAGGTGGACTGCAGAAGCCTCACTGTGCAAACCAAGTAGCAGGTGACTTTTAAAGACACCTGTAGCAGAAACATTCGCTGACCTTAATTCCTAATCTTTATTAAAACCGCAATGGACTCCAGGGCTATTTGGGTAGGTGGTAAACAGAGAAGGGGAAACTAGCCAAAATAAACAAAAGTGAAATATACGTTGGCAAAATCTGCCACTTTATCCTTCCAGGGTAAAACCACCCAGGTAAAAAGAAGGACTTCTTTTTCCCTTCTCTGCTCATTTTTCTTCTTTGTGTTTTGGCTTTCTCCAACGTGTGGGGTTTCTGGCCAGCCAGAAAACCTCTCCTCGCAGAGCCTATGTCTTTGCTTACTGCAGCAACACGTCTTTCACTGCTACATCACGTGACATGCTTAGGCTTGGAAATGGATTCGGATTTAGTCCCGGGCCACCAGTACAAATTGCAGACAACAGCTTGCTCAAACTCTGGGGGAAAGACGCTGACTTACTGTAATTGATAAGGTCATTCCTGCTGGATGATCCTCTAGTGAAGTAAAGGTAGCTACCGTGCTTAGCAGAGAACTGGGAACATCAGTTCCAGAGAAATGGCTTCACATTTCACAAGACATCTAAGAATTATATCACTCCCTGTAGTCCGCCGTATAATAAGAAGTCTGTAGCTTTCTTTCGGTAAAAATTATTAATCATTTGTGGCTGAAAAATGAATCAGTGAAGTTAACCTACATTGTCATGTTTGATTTATCTGGAGGTAAACAACATTCTAAGAGGATTTAGTGGGCTAGTGTTTAGTAAAGGGTATGTCCAGGTCGTGCCACTACATAGATTGAATGTCCAAACATTTAAAAGCTCCTTCATCATTGGGCTGAATACAAAAATGACAGCCATCATTTTGTGCCCTTAGAATGTCCTGGCTATTTGTAACAGACTTTCAGTAGTGAATCTACCCTCCCATCAGGCTGGGGTTAAATAAATGACAAGTTATTTTTCTAGTTTAAGATTAATATTGAGATGCCCTGTTATAAATATGTTCTTCTGAATAGAACATTAAATTACAATTATTTGGAGAAGTAGAAGAGGGAGGAAATAGAGAGGTGGATAAATTTTTTTGTTCCTTTCACTTTATTTCATTAGGTTGGTATCTCTATACCCCATCATAATATTTTTCTGTCAATACAGTGATTGCTACAGTAACCACCTGTGCTACACAAGCACCTGCCTTTAAAATGCAATTTTTAGCAAAGATTTAAATTGCAAACTAGAATTCCAAGGCCCCCTGCCAAAACAAACTCACTTTCCTTTTGAAGAGTATGTTGTCTCCCAAGGAAGGTTTTCCTGTACAGTGCTCTGTATTTTGGCTTAATAGTAAATCTCTCTTTTTTTGCTCTCTCATGAAATTATTTTCTCTTATCAACTGCCTCAGGGCAAGATCTTCATCAAGATCTCAAAACAGCAAATTGGGAGGCACTTTCCAAATGCTAAAAACAAACTTCTTGGAATCATCATATATTTGAGAGATCACACTGTTCCCTATACCCTCTCATCAAAACGAAAACCGCTCTGAAAAATCTGAGAAGCCCTATTCTCCACCTCATGTCTTGCAGTTCCAACAGTGAGGTGGTGTACATGGAATGAGACCAGAGTTGGGAGAGAGACCAGTTTGAATCTCTGCTTGGTCATAACAAGTATCAACCCACCATGCTACTTCTTTTAATATAAACTTGTTAATCTAGGTAGTGCTAAGAGATGAAAATTGAATTCAACTTTTCCTAATATAAATTCATAAAGAAACTCAAAAAATACCTTAAGTGGGGATACTGACTTTCTGATATCTCATACTGAAATGGTTGTCATAAAATGGATGTTTTATGACTAAAAAAATGATCCATGGAGACCCCAGAAAGTGCTTATGAGAGAGAATACAAATGCAAGTGAGGAGAGTTCACTGAATTCAGTTGTTAGGGAGAATTCTTACTGGACACTCCATGGGATTAAAGTCCTTTATCACCATTATATTCTACCATAAGATACACACACCAGTAGGAGCTCAATAAACAGCTGACAATAAGAAACATTTTATTTTTTTTTCAACGTTTATTTATTTTTGAGACAGAGAGAGACAGAGTATGAACGGGGGAGGGGCAGAGAGAGAGGGAGACACAGAATTGGAAGCATGCTCCAGGCTCTGAGCCATCAGCCCAGAGCCCGACACGGGGCTCGAACTCACGGACCGCGAGATCGTGACCTGAGCTGAAGTCGGCCGCTTAACCAACTGAGCCACCCAGGCGCCCCAATAAGAAACATTTTAAAAGAAAGCAGAGGACTTTGTGTTTGACATGGAACAGGACTAAAATCCCTTGAATTACTGAGCGTTATCATTTGCCACGTTCTGCTTTATGACTATTGGGAGACACTCGTTTGTAGGTCTTTTGTGTACCCACACATCTTGCTGGGTACACCAAGAATGTAAGGCCCTAACTGTGCTTTACTGGGAACATGTCTTAGGGTTGTATCTGCAGCAGTCTTGCAGGGATGAAGTAATATCTCCGCCAGGACAAACAGTGTGTTTGCTTAGTGTTTACTGTACAACAGCAGGTCCCACAAGCTCAGTGTCCCTCAGCCGCAGAACAAAACTTCTGCATGTACAGTATCTACCTTGCCACCTCATGCCACCTCCCTAGGACTGGGGGGGACTGGGGTAAAGAGAACTAACACAAACATGCTGCCATTTGCTGTGTAGCATATAAGAAAATCCTTTGTCTCAGAAATCTCATGCATTCTACCAGCATCCATGAAACAGCAACAGACGGAAGTTACTAGTTTGTAAGTAGGGTAAAATTAAGTCCCAGACACAACAACAATATATTCTGTGTTTCCTACCTGTAGCTGTAATCTTCTTGAGGACAGTATTTGTGTTGGATTTATTTTTGTACCACCTGAACAAAATGCTTGCATGGAATAATCACTAAGAAATATGCACTGAATAGTTACATGGTTAAATATGAATGAACTTATTCACCAACATTACAACAGCAGTTTTTGTGTTCAGCTTTACATGAAAGAACTTACGACAGACTCTAAAATAGACCTAGAAGAACAAATGTTGTTAAACTGTCCATACTACACAATCCACAGATTTAAAGCAATCCCTATCAAAATGCCAAAAGCATTTTTCACAGAACTGGAACAATCTGAAAGTTTGTATGGAACCACAAAATTCCTGTCTTCAAGTTATATTACAAAGCTGTAGTAAACAAAACAGCATGAAACTGACACAAAAATAGACACATAGATCAAAAGAAAAGAATAGAAAGCTCAGAAGTAAACCCAGAATTATATGGTCAATTAATCTTCAACAAAAGAGGCAACAAAGAGCAATGGGAAAAAGACAGTCTCTTCAACAAATGAATCTGGGAAAACTGGACACTCCATGGGATTAAAGAATGAAACAGGACCACTTTCTTACACCATACACAAAAATAAACTCAAAATGGATTAAGGAGCTAAGTGTGAGACCTGAAACTATAAAAATCCTTGAAGAGAACACAGGCAATAATTTTCTCACATCAGCTGTAACAACATTTTTTCAGATATGTCTCTCAGGCAAGAGAAACTAAAGCAAAAGTAAACTATTGGAATTACATTTAAAAAAAAAAAAGCTTCTGCACAACAAAAGAAATAACCAACAAAACTAAAAGACAACTTCCTAAACACAAGAAGATATTTGCCAATGACATATCCAATAAAGGGTTAGTATCCAAAATACAATAAAACTTATACACCTCAACACCAAAAAACCCAAATAATTCAATTAAAAATGGGCAGAAGACATGAGCAGACATTTCTCCAAAGACGACATCCAGATGGATAATGGACAGATGAAAAAATGCTCAACACCCCTCATCAGGGAAATGTAAATCAAAACTAAAATGAGATATCACTTCACACTTGTCAGAATGGCTAAAATCAAAAATACAAGAAACAAGTGTTGGTGACGATGTGGAGAAAAAGGAACCCTCGTGCAATGTTGGTGGGAATACAAACCGGTGCAGCCATTGTGAAAGAAGACAGTATGATAAACGTTCCTCAAAAAAGGAGAAACAGAATTACCATATGACCCAGTAATCATACTATTGGGTATTTACCCAAAGAATATAAAAACACTAATTTGAAGGGATATATGCACCCCTCTGTTTATTGCAGAATTATTTACAATAGCCATATAATAGAAGCAGCCCAAGTGTCCATTAATAGATGAACGGATAAAGAAGGGGTGTGTATGGAACATTACTCCACCATAAAAAAGAATGAGATCTTGCTATTGGCAACAACATGGATGGAGCTAGACAGCATAAGGCCAACCGAATTAAGTCAGTCAGAGAAAGACAAATTCCATAGGATTTCACTCACATGTGGAAACTAAGAAACAAAAGAAATGAACACAAGGGAAAACAGAGATAAAACGAAAAACAGACTCTTAACTATAGGGAACAAACTGACAGTTACCAGAGGGGAGGTGAGTGGGGAGATGGGTTAAATATGTGGTGGGGATTAAGAGCACACTTATCCTGATGAGCAGTGAGTAATGTATAGAATTGTAGAATCACTATATTGTACACCTGAAACTAATACAACACTGTATGTTAACTACACTGGAATTAATTTTTTAATTAATTAATTAAAATAAACCTGGAGTCCATATGAAAGATAAAAAGTGGGGAAAAATGACAAAAATATACAGTGACCCAACTGGATATCAATAAGCTTAATTCTTATACCCAAACAGAAGATAACAATACTTCACATCTGAATAATGATTTATGTCTTCCTAAGCTCTTCCACATTTCTTATTTTGCACTTCAAAACATATAAGTAGGAAAAGCATTATTGTCCCCACATGGATGAGAAAGTGCGTTTGGAAGACAAACCCAAGATCAATCAGCTGGTAAGAAGCTAAGAAAGTTCTGCAACTTAGGTCTTCACTCCTCAGAGTTAGGGTTCATTCTAAAATGTGGCATTACCCACAATATCTTAATTTACCCATACTGCTTCTTCTGAAGGCTTCTACTCATGCACTGATTAAACTTCACAGACATAGCCCGGACAGTGTTTTCAGATTTTTTTCTGGTATGTGGTTGGGAAGGAATATAATTTCATTATCTTAATAGGAAAAACAGGCCTGCAAATCTTCACAAGTACGCTGTGTTTTGAATATCGTATCTTCTCACATATATTGAACTCAATAATTTGAAAACCTACTCAATGAACTCAAGATTTTCTTTTAAAGTTAGGCATAAGTCTCACAGTGTTGCATCTATTAAAAATTATATATCTGGTAATAGATTAATTTTTTTAATTGTCTTATTTGGGAATGAAGCCAGGATTATACCATGATTAACACAAAGCTTGTTAGTTTTAAACGTCCAAAATTCTTTTTCTAAATGCTCTACACTCATGCGTGAACTCTGAAAGGATTGCTCTTCTGCACTGTTTTCCATCTTTTAAAATCATCTTATTTTATGATAACATGTTGTATTGTATGCTAAGTGAAATAAACTGCCTAACAGGCAAGCAAAATGCACTTAAATGTTATACACATCAGAAGTCATTCACATTTCCACGTTTTTCCCAAAGAAAAACTTTGAAGTATTAGCAGTTAAAACTTTCCTTCAGTGCTGTCTTGCACTATGTAGTGCTATCTTCTCCAGAGTATTTGTAATTTTTATCTGACATGTGAGAAAAAACAACCAGTTTTTAAATAGTTGAGTAGTTCTGCTTTATTGATGCAGCTGGCTGCAAAAATAATCAGCTTGATATATCAATATCATATTTCATAATTCCTAACTTCTATGTAATTGATAAACTCCAACATTTTGGGCTGGGAGAAATAACATATTTTCATGTGATATGGGGCAGGAAAGAGAGAGGAGTAAGATCATGAAAACTCTGTCAACAGAGGCTACCGATGCCCTCAATGGATCCAGTGGGTGACAGAACATCAGTAGGCTATTTAAGGGGCTCATTCAGCTCCCATTTCATTTATGCCTTGCCTGTAGAAGGTCATAAATGGACCCTGAGTTCACCTGTTTTTAGAAAAACACTATCCATACATTAATATGTACAATTGGCCAAGTTTTTGGCTGTACATGTCTTTGTCATGCTTAGTTGTATCACATATCTAAAATAAAAAATACATAATGAATTTCTTATTTTACCCAACCGCTAGAGAAAAAATACTCTGTAATAATATACAACTGATATATGATAGAGAATTTTCTAGAGAAAGAGAAGGGAAATGGAGAAAGTAAGAGTGCAAATGAATAAACAAGAGATAGAGGAGAGTAAACAAGGAGACAGACAGGAAAACTATCTTTCATGGCTCTCCAGCAAAATGACCTTATGTTCCTAACTATATCACACTCCTGTTTCTGCTTAATTCCAAGTTTATTCCCAAGTTAGTGGCCAGGTACAGACAATTTTTACCTAACATACAACCTCATGGGATTTCATTTCTATTCTTCTCCGGGCTACCACCCAATATGTTGGCAATAAAATCAACCACACCACGGTCCAATTCCCATTTCAGGCTAACCCTGAATGGTGGCCTAGGTATTATCTTCATATTAAAAAAAAACAATAACTTAAGTCTGAGAAGACATAATTAATCTTCATAATTACATTAAATCAAACAAAATCTAATGGTAAGATTCCCTTAAGTGAAACATTAAAGCATTGCTTAAAGAGAATCACAGTATCAGCCCATAGCATTCCACAGAACTCCAGAAAGGTGAAGCGCACCCCTGCAAAAAAAAACTCTCTTCTTAAAGTCCATTTATTTTCCATTTACAATCAACTTGGAAATCTACTTCTCTATTCCTAAGATTAAAGAGTTCTAGGAATATTGTTACATTGCATAATATATAGCTACTTATCAACAATCTTGTCATGTGATAGCAAAGGAGGGACAAAGAACTAGATGAATGATAATTTTCCTCTTTCTAGGAACACGAACAAACAGCTTCACATATCATCTTTCTTGTGACACTGCAGAATGGAATTGTAACTAAAAAAATTATGACTCCAAAGGAGAGAAAAGCAATTAAAATTAGTTGGTAAATTTGATGTAATTCTGTTGATATCAAAGGTAAGGTAAATTCTGCTATAAACACTGCATCCAGCATATGACATAACTGCCTTTCCTCTGGTGTTGTAAACCCGAGTTGTCACCTTGCAACATGGGGGTTAATCAAGAAAGCAGACTTATGCCACTTGTGACTCCAGCCATGAACTAGATGTTATGGAAAACACAAATGAAACAAACAAAACAAAAACAACAACAACAAAAACAGACCTAGTTTATCAAGGAGCTTAAAATCTGGAAGTGCCAGGCTTTGTCTCCTCTGATTATTCCTCTTTCCTACACAGCCCTGTGAGTGATCTCCTTCTAGCTGAGGAGCCCTCTGTTTCCTCTCTCAGAATTCAAATGGAGTCTGTTATTTCCACAGCTACATCAAGGAAACAAACTTATTTTTGTTTTTAAGTAAATAAGGAGGTATTCTCTGATATCTATTACTCTTTCCCAATCATTACAGCAGAAAATCATCCTACAACTTCAGTCTCTGTTTGCTTTTCCCACGTCTTGCCATTTACTATGCTGATCTTAGGTGAGAAAATTCTCAGGTATTCCGCTTTTCTTCCAGAGGAAAATAAGACATTTGTAGAACAACAGCAGATTCAGGATATATGACGAGTTGCAAGCACAATGCCTTCACAAGACATTTTCCTCCCTGAAAGTGAGTGGGATAACTCTAGTTTTCCTACATGAAAATGCTCATGCAGCATGAGCAAACAAAGCATAATAAGTGCCAAATAAAAATGGAACCAATGAATAAACTCATAGAGTATTTGAATGCCTGTGTGTTCCCTTTTGAGATGTCCAGATCACCCAGCAAACACAATACAAGCTTTTATAGACTTATAATAAAGTGGTTACAAGTAATGGACATTTTTTCAAAAGATCTAACAACAGTATTCTAAAAATATTTATTCAAAGTTTTCATTACTGTATTTCTTTCCAGCACTGCTAAAAATTAAACAGTGCATTAATGACAAATTAAATCGAAGTCCATGACTCCATTTCCTAAATTTCACAATTAATCAGACCAAAAATAACATATTAATTTCTGTAGGATGACGAGAAATAACACATATAAACATTCCACATTATCAATAAATTCATGGTTCATTTTCACAAATGGAGTTTGTTTCAATTCTCAGCTGCTGGATGATGATTTGACTTGGAGCAAAGGCAATGTAATTGAGTAACAGCTGAGATGCGCTTGTGTGAGTGGGGCTGAAAGATCCATTGCAGGATTTCCAAGAGTGTGAATTACAATTCCAGTGATATCAGAGGCAACTAATTCTGTTCTTTAGAAGTGCAGACATAAAAGAAGTTTGAGGTTTTCTTTTTTCGGGCTTTAATTGAGGGCTAGGTTGTAATTCATTTTCATCCCTGAGTGAGTGGTAAAAACATACACAGCAGGTAATTCACACCACCTCAAAAACTGTTGGTGCAGTAAGAAGACTAATCAGGGTAAGCTTCCAGTAGCAAATTATCAGCTACAAATTAAAACCTTGCCTCATGCTTGCTAAAAGCAACCTTCCTTTTCACCAACACATACATGTGAATATTAGTAACTGTTGGATTGCAGCAGGATGGGAAGATTAGGGATCCTACCTGCTTGCATTAAACAGAGCCTTGGAAAGGTGTGAAATAAACTAGACTTCAAACAATGGTAAATTTTGGGTTTAAAAATGAAAAGTCACCATAATCCCAGGTGGTGTAGTGTTTATTCTGAGAATGGAAATTTAATGTCACACTCAAAGTAGTAAACTTAGATTCTGAACAGAGTTTGAAACAGGTTTGCAATTTAAGTCCTTCTGGGTAAGCATTCTATTGAACCATATTCCTCAAAATAAATACAAAAGACTGCCGACAACCATAGGAATTAATTAAATTTCTGATGTTAATTAATCTCAAGGAAATAGAAAAGGATGGTAAGTTAAAAATTCTTTGATTTTTCTGGTTCTAAGCCATAAACTCAATGTAATCTTAAAGTGTATTTTTAGCATTTAACTTTCTCTGTGATTTTTACTTAGATGATGCTGAAAATTGTTTCAAGAAAGCTGCAAAGTGGCAATGATAATACATAAAGAGTTCAAAATGGCTGCACATATCTGATAAATATATACGCTCTATACACAATTATGTTATTGGCTTAAATGACCATAATTGCACCTTTTGGACTGAGATCCTGGTTTATTTCCAACTCCCTCTGAACAAAGCTGTTATAAAAGCAACGCAGACATGAGAACACAAATAGTAAAAACAGTGTGCTTTACTAGGGCTCATTTTCTAATACACCAAAATCTTGTCTATTTTAATTCAGTAAAATCAAAGGAAGAGAAAAGTACCTTGTTGTGGATTAGCCAAATCAAACTTTCCTTTAAAAAAAACAACACACCCTGTGTGTGGACCTACCACAGCACTTTGTTTTTCAATCAAGCATCTCTATCTTTAAAGGGCACCAAAAGAATCTTTCTGGAAACCCAGATAAATCACTCAAGAGTTGCTGAGCTGATTTCCTGAATGCCAAAATTCAAGCCTGAAGCAAATTTAAACACTACCATTGAAATCTCTGGAGGGGGTGAAGGAGGTAGTGAAGAGAATTTTAAAAATGGAAATCTTGAAACAGCCTTGTGTACCACTGCAACACTCTTAATAGGAAGCTAGTGAGTCACTCAGTTCTTTAAACTCAGAGGTGTGATGCATGTTGGACACTGAATGTGAAACATATCTGTATCTATATCATCTATATCTGTATCTATCTATCGTTATTGATAGTCTGGCTTTCATCTGTATGATAAACCATTTCCTAGGATTCCACTTTGAGAATCACTTCCAGACAGGCACAGAGATCCTTCTGACTGCCTGCATCATAGAAATTCAGCCCAGCATGTGTGTGTGTGTGTGTGTGTGTGTGTGTGTGTGTGTGTGTGTGTATTCAGCTTAGTTTATCATTATCACTTCATTTTAGGCAAAATTATCATAAATGAGGAAGGGTCAAGAGCTCTTGGTCCTTTTTCAAGAGATCTCTGTTTACTTTTTAAGACTTAGCTGCTTTGTCCACAGTTATACCTAAAGAAACAAATATCTTCTAAATGCTTCCTCTAAGTAAGTTAATGTGCTCTGACAAGAGGATTTTCTTGGCAAAGTGTATGCTTGTCAGAAGAGTATGTCCAAAATCTTATCAGATTTGCAATCCCAGTTTGGTTCTCCAAAGAATGTAAGGCCAACCGAGAGCTCACCATGAGGTATGTGCAGTGGCTGATGGGAAACCACACTCCCTCCAGTACAACCACCTCCGCAGCTGAGCTGGTGCTCTTGGGTTTAGACTCCAGTGCAAGCAGAAAACAAAACCAACCTTGGATGTCCGCCTTTCTCATTTTAAGGGTCCCTGAACATTTCTGGGAAGAGTTAAGTGATACCTAAGACTCATTAAATCTACTAAGATAACTATTTGATGTGTTACTCAATAGAGAAAACACAAAACTGTTCTTTAAAAATCAGTTAAATTGCCTGAAGGAACAACAAATTCATAGATCAGCCCATTCTTTATGTACTAAAGTGCAATTTATGGGGCTAAACGAAAGTAAATGTCATACCTTTAATTTCGTAAAAAGTTATGTACAAGTCTATTATTCCACATAATCACATAACAGAGAATTGCTACCTTTATGCTCAGTGGGGTGCCATTTTATAGACTTTAAAATTCGCTAAGTTCAAGCAGCTTTCGTTCTAAATAATACATGTGCTAAATATGTCACATTAAAAGTGCTTTTGGCATGTAAATGATCCGTTTTCTCATAGAAATGCTTTTAAAAGAATCTGAGCTCACTTTTTTTTTTTTTTTTTTTTTTTTTTTTGGAAATTCTAAGTGCATTGAATTTCATTGTCCTACAGAACCATGCAGAGTTGAGCGAAGTGAACTGCAGGGACAAACCAGCCGTTGTCAGCCTGTGTACTTATGTATCATTTGAACTGTCAGAAGTATATAGAGTTCTATTTGCTTCAACATTATTTTCTGTTCCAATGCAGGCAAAATTTTCTCTTTCGCTCTCTCTTTTTCCCCCAGAACTCAGCGTTGGCAGGCAGTTCCAGGTCTAAAAAGTTAGACATTTACTGTTAAAACATAAGGCACGTGTATGAACAAGTTTCCTGTGTATTCATTTAATTCTTCAAACTCTTTGCTATTTCTTCTGTTCTTTAATGCTGAGCAATAAAGCTGAGGTTTTAAGGGTGATTTAAGGTGCTTACCCACCAAAAAACTAATTCAAAAGTCTTGTGCATAATATGAATAAACTGAAAGAATAATCTCTCTCTCTTGCAGCTTCATTATACTGCTGCATACGGAGAAGCCTGCCCAGCCGTACACACAACCTACGAAGGGAGAGTCTTTCAGAACTTCTGGATTGATTACTCCTTCTCCCTCTTTTGTAATGCCATGTAGTAGAATTTGATGATATCAGCTATCTTCTGCTTTTAGAGATCTTTGCTCTCAGTTATTAAAATAGAGCAATGTAAATGCAGCTTGATATTCATTATGCAGTTTGTACAAGTTATTTCTCATAGACGATTTAGCTTCAGGGTTCTCCTAGAATTTTAACTTCACCATCCCTTCCCCATATGAAGAAAAAAATGTCTCAAGAAATAACTGAGAAATGATATGTATAAAAGGCCTGAGATCAGTTATAAGCAAAGAAGTTGGTTTTATAATTCATAGTGTAATCCTAAAATGTATAAGTAAGAGTTTAAAATAAGAGTAGGGTCACCAGATTTAGTAAATGAAAATATAAGACAGCCCCAGTGAGGTTTGAATTTCAGATAAACAACAAATAAGTATGTCCCATGCCATATTTAGAACATACTTATAACTAAAAAAGAATTCAGTTTATCTGATAGTCAAATTTAACTGGACATCTTATAAATTATGACAACTCTATGAACTTAGTTAAAAAGTCTACCTTAAAAAATACAAAACTTTTATATGAACAGATCTATTTAAATACTTACATAAGTTAGGCAATCATTTTCTATTATACCTACACAATTTACCCACACTGATACCAGTACATACCTTTTAGCTTTAGAAATGGATTCCTAAAGAATAGGTTCAAATCTTTTAATTGCATGTGATTAGCCAAGAGTGCATGCAGACAAGCAAATGCGGTAAGAGAAGAGTTCCCTATTATTTGTTCATCTGGAATGTGAAAAATTGCAAGGGTGTCTGTTTTGTGGATAATCCAATGATTCCTTCTCTCAATTTCTCCATTTTATCACTTAAATATGTTTGTATGAAAATTTGTTTCCTCTAAATGTATGATTGGATTTCAATTTCCTAGTTAAATCAGACTATTCTATTAATGGGAATTGCTTTGGGGAAGAAGGCTTACATTTCAAGAACACTTCTTATGAGCCATGTACTTCCATTTTCTTCGCTTTATTTAATCATTGCAAGAACCCAAAAAGCTACATACCAATTATTATCCTCATTTACAAAGCTAGCACAAGTTACAGAATAAATATGGGCAGTGGTATGACTGGTAGCCAAGCAAACTGAACGGCAAAGTCCATACTCTTTCCACTATGAAAGGCTGCCTCGGAATAGTGGGCTGAATCTTATTTCCTTCTGTCTCTTACAAAAGAAGATTAGACTTGGGGAAACCAGGATGGTAAAATTAGGATACACGTCTTGCACTAACTCAACACTGTTAGGAGAAACACTTACTTTTCCTATAGCTGTTCTTTTAGCAAACCTAAAGTAGATGAGTTAATGAAAAATTTTCCACAACTAGGACCTTGGAATGAGAACATTTCTTCTTACATTTTTTCTGCCCTTTAGGTTCATTTCCATAACACAGAGTAGTAAGAATTAGATACCTATGGAGCCCAATGTTAAAAGAAAAGTCTTAAACCACATCTACATTAAGCCTGCAACTTGTGCATAAGCCCCAGAAGCTACTTCTTTGGACCAGTCCCCTCTACAACCACTGGGAATTATTCATTAGCATTCACAGTGCGGAAAAACACATGAGTAACACCACTGCATTTTGTAAAATGCAATTTTTGGCAGGCTGACTAAAATCTTGGCAAGCGTTACCATTTTCCCAAAATGTATTTGCATATAGGCTTACTGATTTTTATTACTCTACCTGGACGCTCTCCAAATTCTCCCCGTCCCTAAACTTAAATAAAGCACTTCAGTAAAGGTTTCTTATAAATGAAAAAGCACTATTAGAACAGGTGGAAACATGAAACTAGTACTTTATGTATTATAAAAGAAAAGCCCTAAAATATATTCAGAGGCATTTATTTACTATGTTTTTAAACTACATTTATTCTTGATAAAGTAAAAGTGTTTAACAGGTTACCAGAAAGAAAATCTTCCTAGAGAGTGATTCAAAGCATTCTACGAGGAGGGTTCAATTCCTAACAAAGTTGTGTGGGGACAAAGAAGAGACCCTGTAATTTTTGTTCTAATACTACCACCAATCATTGAAAGATTATAATAAGCTAATGCCCACGATTCACAAAACTGATCTGAATATAGAAATATCTGATATGTAAATAATATATTATACATATGTCAAATACATATATTATTTTTTTCAGAGTTTGTTATGCCACTAGGCAAACAGATGTACAAAAGAAACAGTGACAAACAGTACATTTGCTCTTTCTCGACTATATTTACAAAAGCAAACATAACTGAAATAGAATGAGGAGACATTAAAAATACGACTCCAAGTCTTTTGATAGTGTAGAGAGGGATAATGACAGAGTCCACCAGAATGCCAGTCTTGCTTCTCCCTTCTTGTTGATGCCATCACATCAACAAGCTTTTGAGCAACTTAGAGAATATTTGAGAGGATGAATTGAATTGATGACGTCGCTGACCTTACAAAAGGCAGTGTTACAGCTCTCTGATATGTCTAAAGATGTTAACCGCACAAAACAATTCTCTTTTTATATAAAGAGTTTCCAAATCCATTGTGAAATGATGGAAATCTTTTTCTTTGAATAATTTTTCTTACCAAGCAGTTTTACCAGGAGATAACAGTCTGGATTTAAAGGGCTTCAGCATGGTTTTTTGATTAAAATACTGTGCCACTTTATAATTTGTCTTTTGAAAATATTGTCTAACTTTTTAAAATACAGACTGCATGGTTTTTTTTTCCATAATTCATTTTATGCATTCAAAGACCGTGAGAGCAGGGTTGTATTTTTTAAGAAAAATAGGTGCAACAATATATTTAGTCTATTTTACAATGCTGATAAGAATTTAAGCACAAGGACTCATGAATTTTCAGAGAGATGGTATTTTTCTTTACACTGCTGAACAGTCAAGTTGCCCTCAAATTGTAAAGTCAATTTTGCTCTTTGAGGAAAGGGTTAAGTGTACTCATAAGTAAAGTTATATGCATAGTGTGTGTGTGTGTGTGTGTGTGTGTGTGTGTGTGTGTGTGTGTCTGTGTGTGTATACACAGACATATATACACAGACATATATACACAGACATACATACACAGCCTTTGTGGCCAGGAAAAAATTAAGATGACTGTGGCATTTAGAAGTTTGAACACTGATGTAATTTGTTTTTGTACCAAGCTAGAATTAATCTAACGTGTATTATCATGAAGTTTCCCTGACTTCAGCTTTATTACTGCAAAATGGATACTCCTTCATGAACAAGGATGGCATTTGTTAAACCCAAGAATCAATTTAAACTGCAACAAGAAGGTGTCAAGTTAGATCTAAAGGAAAATCTCCTGCCAGTGTGGTTATCAGTAGGTTGCCTAAAGAGTTTATAAAATTTTATCTTTAAGAGAACTTTCTCTGGGTACCACTGCTTGGGCAATCTTACCATTAAGCTAGGAGATGACCCATCTTTCACTGAGGTTCAAGTTCCTTATAAATAAAAAGAATGTTGGAGGTTTTGTTGTTGTTGGTTTTGTTTATAATTATCTGTTTTAAAGAATGAAGAAAATTAAGTAAATATCTGTCCTTTATCTGTAATTTGAAACTTAAAATTTTCAGAAAACCAAGACTGTTGTAACTCATTTGGTAGCAACACAGACCTAAACTGATATGAATATGTACACATTTCACTGCAGAAATATTAATATAGTGATTACAGGCACTGCCCAGATGCCACTAACAGTGTTAGTAAATGTATAAGACATACGCATTGTATACAGTTTCTAAAAGTCAAAAACTGTGATTCTAAAATACATCTGGCCTCAAGGAGTTTAGATACAAAGACTGTGAGCCCATGTGGACATTAAGAAACCATTCTTCTTTCCTTGGCCTTTTAGGAAATTAAAATATTTAAATCACAGTTAAGTAGATGGTTAGAATGACTTGACCTAAAGTCACTTAGTTCATCTGTTGAACTCTTCATTTCAATGATTATTTATAAAGGTGGGAAAGAATAAAGTTGCTTACAAAAGTATACTTAAAGAGGTCTGAAAGTCAAAACAGTCTAAATAAATTGTTGGGCAATATGCCAAAAAAAATTACAAGACGTTATTGGAATCAAGCTGGCAAGTTATTGGAGCACACTGATATGGCTGTCTGCAAAAAATAGAGGGCACGGCTTGTAAAAAACAATCTCACCTAGAACCTGACTACAACAGCATTCGTATTTACTTATTCACTTACAGTCTTTATCCACAAAACAGACCTACTTGCATTGATCATGGATTTTTCTAGCAGAGTGTTGTTAAGGATGAATGAATGTGTTTAAAGAATGGTGTATTAATAGTAGTGATGTCCCTCTCTGTCCAGTCCTGAATAGGTTTTGCTCAACAAGACAATTCCTATTTTTTAGCTAATAAGAATAACACTGCTTGGCGTCAGACAAAACACAAAACAAGGAAGGGTTTAGACACTTGCAGTCCCTGAGGTCTTGTAACAAAGGGCAGGGATTGCATCTCCTGGGTCCTGGCCTCATTCTTACATCAATGATTATGTTCAACCTCCCTAAATCCCTTCAGTGCACTGCTTCATTTCTTATTCTCAACTGTTGTGTCATGAGCACCTGCCAAGTTTCTCTTAAATTCCTCTTGGATGAATTTTCAGGCAGTTTCCAAAGTATCTCCCTTTTGTGATAAGGACTCTGCAATGTATTTCAGGTGAGGCATTTAAAATCCCACTCATAATTGTTTGAAATCTTCCCTCATTCAAGCTGTCAGAGTTTGACAGCCCTGGTTCTGTTGTTATGCACTATTAAATGGGAGCTGCTCTCCAGCCTAGGGGTACCTCTCTTTTCAGTGGTGGGAAAATGGGTGAAGCTTATTGGGGATCCTTGGGGAAGGCAACACAGTACAAATGGGAGTTTCAGCAGGAGGAATAAAAATAAGAAGTCCCTTTCAGAAAGCTCGAACCTACAAAATTTTTAAATGTGTTGACAATGTTGCATTTTGATGCTCCCATTTCTATTTCCGAGTTTCAAAATAACTTTAAAGTGTGCAATTTTATAGGTCAGGATATAAGAGAGGCACACAATGTGTTTGTGTGTTAAGTTTGGGGCTTTCTTAAAAGCCACAGAACAGTAAATGTTTTGAAGATACTATTTTCTGCATTTAGGTGAGGATAGAGATAGGGGAAAAGATACAACGGCTTTTTCATCTGATTTCTATTTCCGATAAATACCCTAATGACTTGTGCTGTAAGATTCAGAGGTCATTAGAAAGCAGTATTACTAATCTAGATGGAAACAAATTTCAGTCTGGGACAGTAATATATCTTACAGCTCGTAAACACATTGTATCCAATTACCTTGATATGCTTTACATGATAAGAGCAATTACAAAATATCCGGAAGAATTGATGTGCTGAGGGTAATTATTTTAATTTATTCACACCTAGATACTGAGTTAAGATATGAGGTATACTTCCATCAGCAGATCTTTCTTCTGGAGATATGCATTCATTTATTCACTCATTCAGTAAACATATCATTAGTGTTTTTCAGATATTGTGCTAAAAAGGTACTATAGAATACACAACAAAGAAGTATACACTCTATCCTAAAGAGCTTTCATTCTAGGAGAAATGAAGCGGTATACATAAATAACAGTAACAGTACAAAATGGAATAAGTACTGTAAGAGGGGTACAAACTACCCCTAGTACAGAAAGCCATGGGAATGAAGAGAGCATTTCTAGCTAGGGAAGCTTCTGGGAAGAGGTAAACTTGAGCTAGATGTGAAATTTGGGTAGCAGGGGGCAGCGGAAGGAGACATACTTGAAAGGAAGAGAGGAATCCAGGCTGAAGGATGATGTGAGCCAAGAAAAGAACACTGGGAAGGACAGGGCATACACAGGGAACAACAATTGACAATGTGGTGTGGACCAAAGGTAGAGAAAATAAAGGTGAGTAGAGGGAGAGAAGGCTGAGGAAGCTGGCAGCAAGCCAGGTCATGGGGAAAGTTTGGCAAAGCGCAAAGCTAAGGAGTTTGAACTTTATTAATAAGCACTGGGGAGCCATTAAAGGTTTTTGAGAATAAAGTGACATGAGGACATTAAAAAGATTAATCAGTCAGCAGTGTGATGAATAGACTGGAAAGGCGAAAAAAACGGAGGCAGAAGAAGAGCCAGGCAGCCACCCAGTCGTGCCGAGTGAGGTGAGACCAGGGAGGGAGAACCCAGAGCAGTGGCAGCAAGAGTGGGCGGCCGTGGGTTGGAGAGGCTGAGATCTGAGCGTGTGGGCAGGCTGAGCTGAGAGGAAGGGCTCGGCAGAAAAGGAGAAGTGGAACACACAAAGAATGTGTGGGGAAATGAAGAAGAATGTATGACTCAAGGTGGAGGCAGCCAGCACACAATGGGAGCAAACTGGATTTCCTGAGTGGGAGTGCTGGTACTCGGCCAAGAGTGAGGACAAGAGGCACAATCAGGGATTTTACAGAGAAGGAACAATGTGTAGAACAAACAATGTGAAGAGAAGATTGGAGAAGACTCTAGAAGCCAAACGTGGAGATAGACAAGTTAATGTGCCCTACTCAAGGTGATAGTGCATGCAGTTATGTTAGAAGCTGTATGGGAAATGGGTACATAAGAGTGTGGCAAATTAGAAATTCCAACAAAAAAACCCCTCTGTGTCATAAATATAGGCAGCTCCACAGAAAGTGGCAACATCATGAAAGTCAAAAAAATTAGAAAACTACTTAACAATTTGGTATAAATAAGGTGAAACTGTTTTATAGGAACTTTCCCTACTAAATTGGTTGTCACTGTGTATATCATATATATGAGATATGTGTGTATAGTATATATGTAATAGGGCACACCTTACTTTACTATTAAGTGACACATATTAAGTGACTCTAACATGTGATCCGCATTTTCTTTCCACATAAAACTCCCTGTTCACTAGAAAGGCTCTCTGTTCACAAGAAAGGTATCACAAGCAAACAGTGTGGTCAGTGGGGAGCAGTGATGATGCCTTTAGGTAACATTCTCTGAAACCTATTGCTCAAAGACAGGTGTGGAAGGCAAAAGTCTTCCTCCTCTTCACAGACTTGATACTTGTCCTCCAGCTGCAGGGGAATAGGTTTATTAATTTAAGCCCTCCCTACCACTGAAACACAGCTGGCCCTCCATTTTTTTCTTTAATTTTCACAACTATGGGTTTCCACTCTAAGTACAAATGCATGATATTAGAAGCAGAAGGAAAGGACTTAGCCTTCCACTGTACATTTTCTAGGAGATGAGCATGACTGTGTTTTCAGAAAGATGTAAATTTCATCAAGCATAATGACCTTAAAGGAGAGGCTATAATGACTATGTATTTGTTTTCTATAAATACACATACTGCATATTATATAATTTGCACTTCACTTTTGGAAGAAGCAGATTTTTTTCAAGCAGCTAATGTACAAATAGCTACCAATTGTAAAATTCTCTACTATACCTACAGGTATATCCTGTATCTTCCCTCTTTCCAGTCCCTGTCATCTCCCGCACACATGCACTCTTTTGATTTCATGGTATACGTCAAGTGATTTCATTGTTAAAAATAAGGAAAAGAAAAGCTTGTGTTTCTGAGTGTTGACTCTGATAACATATACAATGAAAATAAATTATAAGTTATACGTTTAGTGGTACCTTGTACTAGAACATTACACACACACACACACACACACACACACACACACACGTACACACTGACACACACTGGTGCTTAGCAGTGTCTTGGAATAAGAAACAAAGTAGATTAGCACATGAGGAACTGGCAGCCAAGAAATGTAAAATGAGTTACATTTAAAGAAGAGATTAAAAGGAAAATCCCTATTAGAAAATCCTTCTGCCTCTCTTTGGAAAGTAAACAGTTAACTTAGCATACCTACACTGCTTAAACCCTACCCTTCCTTGATGTAGCTCCTGGGAGAAGAACTCTGGGACTTTGGAGTATCCTGACAAGAGTCTCTTTGTATATCTGAAGCTTAGGGCCATAATAGTTTAGGCTAACAATGGGATTTATGGTGAATGCCTATTTTTGCATGCCTGGGCTTTGAGCCACACTGTAGCAGTTTGACCTCTAGCAGCCTGGAGACTGAATAGCTAAATTCAGTCGGGATGGTGTTACATGCCTACATAACTAACCCTGCACACCAAGGCTTTGGTGAGCTTCCCTGGTTGGAAAGACTTTCCAAGTTTTACACACTTAGGGCTAGGAAAACTCAATACTAGCCATGTGACTCCATTGGGATAGTACAACTGGAAGCTGATTCCTGGTTTCTTCTGGATTCTGCCCTAAGCATCTTTTTCCTTTATATTGTAATCTGATGTGTTTTTTGTTGTGACAAAAACAGTGCATATAACAGCTTTCCAAGTTCTGTGAGTCCTGCTAGATCAACAATGAACCTGACAGTGGTCTTAGGAAGCCCCAAGACAATATATTTTCTATTCCTCTTCCCTAATGTATTTTTTCATCATGGCGCTTAACACTACCAAAATTATTCAATTACATTTTGTATGGCATTTATACCTTATCATATTATACATATTTTTCATATTATTTCATTTTAAAAAAATTTTAATGTCTATTTATTTTTGAGAGAGAGAAGGAGTGCCAGCTGGAAGGAGCGGGGGGGGGGGGGGGGGGGGGGGGGGGAAGAGACACAGAATCCGAAGCAGGCTCCAGACTCTGAGACATCAGCACAGAGCCTGATGTGCTCAAACCCATGAACCATGAGATCATGACCTGAACCAAAGTCAGACGCTTAAACAACTGAGTCCCCCAGGCACCCCTTTTTCATATTATTTCAATTATACTCCCTCCCCATGCCCCATCCAAACATACAAACACACAATTAAATATAGATTTCTTTGAGGGTAGGTACTTTGTCTTTTTCACTACTAAATCTCTAGCACACAGAACAGTAGCTAGCACATACAGGTACTCAGTAAATACCTGTGGACCGACTGAATGAATGAATGAAACAAATACATGGTTATATTTGAAAAGACAAATCACAGTCTAGTTTGCCAAGCACCATCACCATGTATAAACAGACCTTCCCACTGGGAAAAGGTAAATCTCAGTCTCCTAATGACTTTTAGCTTGGCTATTAGCAACCTGGGAAACTTGTCACTTTACTTGCTTTTCCTGTCCCTGCAAAGGAAAGCACACCCAAAGTGCTTAATTAGAATAAGGACTAAATGTGAATTATTCTTAGTATTTGGCATAATGGGTGAGCAAAATTCCCCTAATAATTACTTTGCTACATAACTATCATCTTTAGGTAAGCTCAACCCACTGCTCCACGTTTACTACAGGCTTTTGGTTAAAAAAAAAAAGGCTAATTAAAAATTAATTACAATTAGAGTAAAGACCCTGTTTTGTGTTAAAAGAGTAAGGCAAAAGGTTAATAATCTTTTCTGAAGTCCATATTAATTCTTCCATTTCTTCACCTGCTAAACCTCTAGTTCCTCTTCAAGACCCACAGTAAAGCTCGCCCCTTCCCACCTCAGTGTGAGGTCTTTTACAGCTCTTACAGAATGTGCCTCCCTCAGTACTACCAAAGAGCTCTTCACATCTCACCAGGCCACAGGTCACATTGCTGTGACAAAATATTTGTTTACCTGACTCTCCAATATAGAAGATTGTGAGCTCATCATGGTTAGGATAGTACTTAATTGATGTTTCTGGTTTGCAAGAACTCCCCTATGCCCTGGCACATAGAAGGCACTCACTAACTGCTGGCTACATAAATGAGCTAGTGAATAAATAAAGAAAAGAATAAATGAACACACTTTGATCTTAAGCTCAAGCAGAAAACCAAACCAGGTAAGAGAAATTATACACAGTTCTATTTGCAAAGTCTTCTAAATAATTCTTCCTCTTAAGAGAATGGATGAGCAAAGTGCGGGACCAAATTTTATCCATGAAAAGTTTGATGTTTTCCAGGCGATAAACCCTCACTTGTTTGATATTGTGAGGGTGAAGAATAAAACAGATGTTCTATTCACTGGTACATGGAATAGTAATAACAAAACACTTGGGGTAACTGTAATTTATAAAGCCATAGTTGTCTTTCTTAAAGATATCTAGATTTCTGAATTAGGTCGTTACACCAGAAAAAATCAACAAAATAATAATACCCAAATGTCAAAAAATCAAAATTAACTAATGATATGTGTAGTTTGAATTTTTATTAAAATTGGCAAGAAGTTATTCAATGATACTAATGACAAGAGTCAACTTCAAAATATTCAGGGCCTAGTCTATCAACCATCAAACTTAGGTGCCTTTACTTACTGAAATTATCTTTCTAGGAGGGATGTTTGGGAGAGGCAGTCACTTCTCTCCACCCATATTTAAAAAGTGTCTATCACAGGAGAGACTTTGTACTAAGCTCTCCATGGGCTACAGAGAAGAAAAAGCCATGGTGACTGCTATCAAGGAATTCTGAATAAAGCAGGTTTCCCTCAGATGCCAAAAAGGGGGCAACACTATTACTATACCAAAGCATATATATAATAAGATATTCTGGAATAGAGACTCACACACTCACTCTTGGTTTAGTTGTAAAAACTATGTTAAAAAGTGTTTTCGTTCTGAGAGTCTCATTTTCATGCTTTGAGCATCAGGAGCTACAAATCATTTCATGAAGTAAACCATGTGCAGATGTCACCTTCCCATCAGTTTCTAACCCCCATTAATCATCAGATGATGGAAGCAGGTTTCAAAAAAGGGTGGTGGGGGAGACACTTTATCATTTGCAACCCAGGTGAGATCGCCTCTGAGTCACACTGAAGCTTTAAAGGAGGACGGGCAGGGAAAAGAAGGTAAATTGGAGGGAGCCGGCTATGGCTAGGAAAACTGAGGCAGCCTCAGAGATGTCCCCTGAAAGGCATGGCCAGTGCACATAAGTCTCCTCACAGCAGTCCTATCTATCCCATTTGAGTCTGAGACTGTAGCTAGAGGGAACAGAATCCAACCTCTAGCAGGAAGAGATATGTAATAATAATAACACCTGAAATGCATTAAGTGCTTACTATATGCCAAGAAGTGAAGAAGTACTGAATCTTTAAAACCATGTTCTAAAAAGTGTATTTTCTAGTTAATAAAACAGATTTTTAAGAGTTAACTATTTTACCCTCCATCACACAACCAGGAAATGGTACCAACTTCTTTGATTCCAGAACCTGTATTTCTGAAGAAGAAATCTGGCTGAGTGTCAAGGGCAGGACTCCAGTTCCAACTGATTCATAAAGCAGAGGTCTAGTCACAATGGCAAGAATGGAAAAGTCAGAGAAAATAATGTAATTCCCTGGGTACAAATATCTAGGACTTGGAAATTTAGGGCAATAAAACCAATTTTAATTCCCCAGAAGTAAATTACAATGAAAATGAAGGGTGGGGGTGGGGAAGGGGGGAAACTGGAATTAAATACAGCATACAACATTTGGGAAATACCTAGCATGAAGAATATTTTCCTTCAGTTGTTTAATACTGGAAATAAATAAGGTCTTTTTATCTCCTCTTTTAAACATCTTTAAAAATCAGATTCTCATATGAAATGGTGTAAGAAAACTTACATGGGGAAAGAAAACAAACTGGGGAGGCAATTAAGGTATAAATTCTATAAAACAGTAATCATCAATTTGATGACCAGCCAAAGGAGAGACTGAACAGAGACACAGGAAAATTACTAGCTTTCATTGAATATAAAATGCTACCATAAGTCTTCATAAAGAAACTAAATTGATAGGGGCTCCTGGGCAGCTCAGTCAGTTAAGTGCAGTACTCTTGATTTCAGCTCAGGTCATGATCTCATGGTCATATGATCAAGTCCTGAGTGGGGCTCGGGCTCTGCACTTGGGATGGAGCTTCTTTAAGATTCTCTCTACCCTCCTGTACCCCTCCCACACTTGTGTTTTCTCACTACTCTCTCTCAAAAACAAAACAAAACAAAAACAATACATATATACATATGTATATATGTATGTACTGAATTGGTAAATTGGCCTTGCTTATTATCTTCTTCCTTCTTAGGAAAAAATAAAAGAGTCACAAAAAGCAAATAAAGGATTATATAGCTGAATTTGAGTTCTCAGCCCATTTTAGGCAAGCACTGCACTTCACAAAATGGCTTCTGCTCCCAGCATGCTCTTCATCCATTACCCCACTGAAATCTAGTGAGAAAGAGCTATCATTCTGCCACTAGATGGCACTGCCACAAACTGGGATGGACAGTACTGCGGGGGCCCCAAACTTATAAATAAAACAATTTTAAGAGAAAGCAATAAAGATTAAATATATACCAAAATGCAATAAACATTAGAGTGATGCAGAGAATAGTGCAAGAAACAAACAAAATACACTGAGATAGTATTGTCCCACTGGGACATACATCACTAAAGATTCTGCTTTATGACTAGATTCTCTCTAGATACACGAAGATATAATGTTATTTGTCCAACATATTTTGGTTCTCAATATTTTTCCTTTCAAGCTATTGAAGTTAATATTTAACAAACACATTTTCTGCCAAGTTTTAATGTGATATCATCCTCTGAAGAAACAAAGTCCAGAAATAATTTCTCTTTTTGGCAATATTTATTAGTATTTTGACACAAAACCTGAATTATTATTGAAAGTAAATAGGAAATCAAGGACTCAGATGTCTTGAGTTTTTTTCAGGTGCTCTCAAGGTTAACATGTGCTCTGCGGCAATGAAAAGGCAGATAAATAAAGGCTATCCGGTGTCACACAATCTGTAATATTTCCTATAACTGTGACTATTTTTTAAATAAAATTTTCTAGCTGACAAATTTAATTTCCCCTTTTGGTTTTGTTTATACTTTGGACTCCCTGGTGTCATGGAAGTGAACACAAAAGTAGGTGTTCCATGTCTCTCTACTTCCTTTTTGACTCTTTATCTCTCATTTATAGCTATGAACTTCCCATAAAATCTTTTTCTCTTAAAAAAATTATATATACATTTTATATGTATATCTCCAAAAGAGTCTTAATTTTGTGAGGAAAAAAAAAGAGGGGGGGATTAACAGAGTCCTATTCAGGAAGTTTCTAAAACACCTACTGGAACAATATGGAAGATAGTAAGTTCCGTCTTCACACAGCTGGCTGTATTTAAAAGAACTAAAGGAAATGAACCTACCTCCAATCTGTCAGGCACTCACAAATAGCTGCAAGCCCTTGGGGACTGAGGGATCTCATTTGAGATGGCACACCAAAGCTGAAAACTGGCCTTGGCCCAACAGCCTCAGCCTTGAATGAGTGTGTGTGTGTGTGTGTGTGTGTGTGCGCGCGCACGCACGCGCGCGCACATCTAAAAAAAAAAAAAAAACACACATACAGAGAGCCAATAAATGTAATATGAACTCCACAAATACCCTGGTCTAAATCTAAATAGGAAATATAATTAGGTCATTGTTACCTTTCAGTCAGGGCAAAGGTGAAAATCACAATAATTTTGCAAAAACACACTCAAATGAGGAAACAGAAGGGTGTGACAGGGGGTAGACAATCTACCAAAACAGAAAAACTGTTTATAATAAACATCCCAGGCCCACAGAAAGGCTGTGAAACCCAAAGTGAATTTTTCCATCCTCTAGCTATGTCCTTGCCTTTAATGTGAAGGTCTGGACTTTAATTAGGGCTCTTCTGAGTGGGCAGTGGAGAGATGGTGAACAGGGCTATTTATGAACATTTGCTTCTGTTCCGAGGGAAAAACATCCCAGCCAGTTGCTGAGAATTTGACTCCTTCCAGAGCTTTACCATTTCTCTACACTGTTTGTTCTGAGAATACAGATAGACCTAGGAAAATCTAAAACCCCACAGAAGCATTCCTCCACAATGAGCCTCTACACTGAAGCATATGATATTTGACAGCCTTTTGTGAGTAGCAGAGTCCGTGGATTTTTTTTCTCCAGCAGTGATATCCTTTCACCTCATTATAAAATATAACCTGTCATAGCTAAATTGAGGAGTTTTTCAACAGGGCTGGAAAACTCATCTTTAATTACTGTATAGGAGAATGCTTCTGAATTATCAACTATGCAGAAAAAGGCTGAAAGGCAATGTGATCACTGTAAGAAACAGATGCTCCTTGATAAAGAAGCCATGTTGTTGGGTTTTCAGTTTCTCAGGTGATGGTGCTTTGATATGGATGGCTTTGAAATCCATATAAGATGAAAAAGAAAAAGAAACACTTTCATTAGGCTAGTGGTATTATGTGCACACTTAACTGTCCATGCACAGATTGGTTTTAAGGATTCTACTGGGTCACCAGTCTGAGATTAAAAATATCTATATGTGCACTCATAGACAATTTCTAATGGAAGGGTTCTGTATACCTACTTAATGTGTTGGTTACTACAGGAGGTGGTGACAGACCTGGTTCTAAATTCAGGCTCTACCACTAACCAACTGCTGACCTTGGCAATTACGGACTCACTCTGAGCTTCAGTTATCTTACCTGCAAAAGGGAGAGCATCATCATACCTGCATCATATGACTATTGAGAAGATTAATGAGATAATGAAAGTGAAGAATTTAGCAAAGTACATAGTGCATTATAGCTATTCAGTAAATGGTGGCTATTATTATTAGAAGCAATCTGCCTTGAAATTCTCATAGTTTTGGATGCAAATGAAAATACATTTTTAAAGCAAGATTGACTATTAGACAGTGTCACTCTTGTGCAGGGGTCACAGGACAAAATACCTCAGGTGTACACCTCCAGTTGCAGAAACAGGACATAGTTGTAATGGAGTCAAACCAACAGACTCTTGGGCATCTGACACACTGAGTACTATTTTATTTAATGTTCTCTCAAAGTCAGTATTTCTGGAAGCAGATTCTGCAGAAGATCAGTCAGCTATTTCTCAGAGAAAAGAAAATGTTTCCTATGGACAAATGACTCTGGATAATAGTACATGCAACATCTCAGTCTTGGAAATTCACAATGCACATTAGCATATTAAAGGCTTTAGGAAGATCTGCAGTGGAGAAACTATCTTTATTTTGATTGACACAGATTCCCCAAAACCAATCTGAATGCAACTCTTTTTTTCATCCAATGACTACTAATTGTACTAATAATTCGTTAGGTACTATCACATGCCAGCCACAGCGTCCAGCATTTTACATGTATTAATTTATTAAATCACAATAACAATACTATGAAATAGGTACCATTATTAATTCTGTTTTACTTCCCAGGATTAGACAGCCAGTAAGTGACAGCAGGATTCAAATCCTACACTCTGGCACTAAAGTCACATTCTGAACCAGCACTTTACATTATCTCTTCACAATGTGAGGCATATCATGTCCAGTCAGAATGTTTTCACTTACAAATCACAGAAACCCCAACCAAAACCAATATAATCAATAAAAGGAGTTCATATTCTCATTTAACTAAAAAAGCAGCATGAGCTTCAGGCACCAAGAGTATAATTCTGGTCCCGGAAATTCACTCATTTCTGTACCCCTCCTTATGCCAGTTTCATCCTTAAGCGGGCCTGCCTAAGTGTAGTCACTCCCAGGTAGTCTTTATTTACCAACAAATAGGAGAGAAAGCTTCTTTTCCTCAACCATCAAATAAAATGACTGGCTTCTGATTAAGTCACAGGTCCACCATGGGTCATTTTTGCTATGGCCAATGAAATGTGTTGTACTGATTATTTTAAGTTTCATTATTCCTCAATTGGTGAAGGTGACGTGTATTGGCTGATATCAATCAGGCCCCATTGCTGAAGCTAAGAGTATGGCCAATTCCAAACCACATAACAGGGAAATATGCTCCTTTTGAGAAAGAGGAAGAGTAAATGGAGTCCTATAGATTGTGCTTTGAGTAAGACTTCCAATCAAATCTGAGACAAGTGTTGTGTGGAATATACTTTCAAAAATACCACTCCATACTTTTCTTATTCTTATACTCTTTGATCTTATACTCTTTATGGCAAAATGGAAAAAAAGGGTAACCAAGGAGGCTGAACTCTCTAAAGAAATACAATATAATCCAAGACTTGACTTTCTCCTGACAATTCTGGATCTGCTTCTACTCATCACTTCTGATGGTAGCTACAACAGAGATATATTATAGAACTATTTTGTCAATTTTTAGATGAAACACCTGAAGCAGAGGAAGCTAATTAGACTTTTTCCAGACCAAAGGGAAAAGTCTCTCAAATCTATTTATTATTTTTATATAAGAACAGCTAAGTATGTTGTCTATAGCCTACAAAAACTCAAAAGATATGGAAATACAGAGTAAAAGTAAAAATCACCTGCCTGTTTTTGTATTCTTTCCATTCTCCTTCTCAGATGTCATCAGTTTGGTATATAAACTTCCCAAACTTTGTCTAGCTTTACATATATTTATGTATAAAAATAAATCTTTTGCAACATAAATAGGAACATGTCACTCTTGTTTTCTCTGTCTCCATTCAAATATATATCTGAAGAGTTCTTCATCAGTAAAAAAAATCTTCATTCTATTCTACTGGTGTATAGAGTGTCACAGTAGAGGTGAACCATCACTGTTCTCCCAGTTGTTCACTGACAGAAATTTAAGGGTTTCTAATGTTTTCCTATCTAAAAGAAAGCTCAAATGGCCATTGCTGTATATGCTACTTCATGCCCATGTGGAAGTTTTTCTCTACAAAAGAAAGCCATCAATGAAACTGTTTGGTTAAAGGAGTTTGAGCACTTAAAATTTTGATAGAATTTGCCAAATTGCCCTCCAAAAAGGCTGTTCCAATTTACACTCCCACCAACAGTGTCTAAGAGTACCTGTTTCCCCACTGGATATTAGCAATCTTTTTGCATTCAATTTCAAAGACTAATCAACAGGACTCCAGTTAACTCTGTGATGAAAGTGGCTCCCTAAGAGCTTTAAGAATGTATCATTAGACAGGAAAGAAAACAATTATTTTGTGTGAGCCCACTCTGCGATTGGTATTATAATAATAATAAAGAAAACTCTCTTGATTGAACAGCTATTTACTTTGGACTTACAGACATTAACTACCTGCCTTACACTGTTCTTAAGAGGTCAACAAAGGTCACTTCTCCCCATTTTGCAGATGCAAGTTTTAAAGTAAAAAAAAAAAAAATAAGTACAATTTTCCATCAGGCTGTGTACAATAACAGAAAAAAAGAATCGAGTTCTTTTGAGTCCCCACCTCATTTCTTGGTGATGAAGCAGCCTCTCAAACCCAGAAACAAAACTCTGACCTGTATCCCCTTTGAAGCCAGCCAAAATCCAGCTACTTGCATTAGAAGCATATTTCTGCTTTAACTTTCACTTAAAGCTGGATGATAATTTAGAAATACATTGGGGCTTAAGCCAATGAAACTTCAAGTTCAGTTCCCAGCCATGTGGCGGCCTTTGCTCCCTCTGGCAAAGGCTACTAGCGTTCTTTCATCGACTAACGGGTGATCTGAAGGGAAATGAGCAGAAAATAAGGTGCCATCTGCAGAACTCAATATTTACTTCTCTCTGTGTTCCTGGAGAGTCATGGAGAATTCACAGGCTTGCGAACTTGAAATCTCTGTATAGTAGGCGGCAGAAACATTGGCAACTTACTTAGGGCACTTTTGCGATCATCGCTTTGAGCGAAACCCTAGATATATGCCCCAGAGGGAAGCCATGTGGGCTTTAATGCACGTCTTGTTCCCTTGCAGGGAAGTCACAACTTACCCAAACATACTCGTTCACAGACAATCTAAATGAAATCTCCAGATTGATGACAGCTGGCCTAGGAAAGGCACGAACACCCTGAGAGTGAGCTACTTGCACCCTTTGAGATAAATACATTTTTCTGATGACTCAGTTGTTCTTTATATTTCAATCACAGGTCAATGAATTGTAATGGCACCAATACAAATACAAAGCCGTTGGAATGTTTGTGACAAAGTGGCTTTCCAGACCAGAAATGAAATTTTTCTTAAACTAGCAATACTTTGCTAGTTTAAGAGTAAATGTCAGTAACCTTATCTTTCTACAAAGACTCTCCTTTTTTCTCTCCTTCCTGCTTCCGTATCTTAACTTAGAGGCACAATCCTGTTCTACATCGACCCAGGCTCCATCAGCATCCAGTATTCCCTGTCTAAAGCTTTGACACATTTGTCACAACAGCTAAGGTTGAAGAAAAGAGTTGAAACAATTTCACAAGGCTTGTTATGACTCACATGGCCCCTGTGTAGTCCTCTTAACATCCTTTGTTCCCATCCTTCCAATAAAACATGAGCACCAGCCGTTTCCCTCTCACAGTGTGAGCCAGAAAGGCTGGAGCCTTTGAGCTCTGGTTCCAGTCTACAGATCATTAGAGCAGATGATATTGTTCTGTACATCAAGCCTTTCATGCCAGCTTCTAAATGAGGGAGAAAGACTGCCGTGATGACAATGATCTATCTTTGGACCCTTTTAATAAACCCACCCCTTTTAATAAAGATACCTCTTTTAATACATTAAAAAAATTTTTTTTGAGATCTTGGGACCATATGGGGAGAGGACTGGAGGTAGAGCTGAGAAGGGAGAGGGTGACCAGAGAAAACAAGGTGGAGGAGGGAATAAGAACAATAAAGAATACATATTTGGTTTCCTGGGCATATTATCCTGCTGCTCTGTCTCCCACTAAGATCTATAGATTTGCAGTTCTTTAGAAGTTGTCAGATAGCTCCAACTGTTTTCTAAAGTTTAACTATCACAAATTGATGGGCCCTGAGTTAAGATGGAAACATCTGTGGTTGAATATATCTATAAGAGACCAGCACAATGACATCTTGCATTTTCAGAGGGCCTTTCTCTCAAAGCTCAAAGTGTGTTATAGATCTGATCTAATTATTCCTGCACAACATTAATGGCACCTAGGAAGAAAGTAGGGGACAAGCAGGGAGTACTTTGGGGGTAAGGGTTTAACTACTATTGTTATTTTTTGCCCAGGGAAAATAAAACATGGAATGTATAAAAATGCCTTAAGTTTTTTGTTTTTTTTTTTACTTCCTAGCTGTTGTAGCCTTTTGTTCAAATGAAAACTGCTCCTAACATAAAAAAACATAAACACACCCCTTCCCTAGAACATTTACTGCTGAACTGCCCTTGCCAAAACTGTCTCAAGGCCCTGACTGCCTATGCTTTTTCTCGACTACACTCTACTCTCAAAACCTCCACAGAGCACAGGATTAAAAAGATAAAACCACTTTCCCAGGGGAAGCAACAAAGAAACTTACAACGCGGAACATGAGCCACTCTCACAAATATCACTCCAAACAGGCAACACAGTCTTTCAAGAATAGCAGAGAGCTAGCCTCTGTTTCTGCGAAAAATGCAAGCATGTCTTCCAGAGACTATCATAATGTGCAACCTACCAGATCATTTTCTTAACACATTCTCCTATGGGGAAAAATGTTTACCTAGAGGGCTGTTAATGACTGAATGCTACTATTATATTTGCCAGCCACAGAATTAGGACTCTGGTTATCCTGGGCATTCTGAATACACAGACTCACCTTACCAACATGACTTATTATTACCATCTTTTATATCTTCATCACAGACTCTAAAGATGTCCAGTTTTCCAAAGAATGTCTGCAAACACCATTTTTGGACTTTCAAATATGACAATAGGGAGTAACACCCCTACTCCCACCCTGACTGAAAGATGCCTCTTCTTAAGCTGCTAAGACAGTGTTGGTAGTAGTAGCAAGTACATGTGTACATTTAAAGAGATATGAACTAAAAATATGGCCCTATGGGTCTGTTATGACTTAGCAGAAAATGCCTTTCTGTGACAGCTAAGTGATATGACAGACTGGAGCACATCCCAAGCAACCCACATCTTCTACTGGTGCCAAGGGAAGATTTGTGCCCTAAAATAAACATGAAGTGATAAAAATGTGAGAAATTCTGTGGAAAACAATTCAAGTGTCCTCAGGTACTTTTTCTTGTCCTAAGTAATGGAATGTTTAACTATATTTTGTATGTTCTCTCCACCTAGACTGACCTCCAAATATGCAGGTCAACAAAAATATGCACTTCAAAACAACATATTAGGATAAAATTAGCTATGTCTGGTCTTTTGCTGTTTGTATCAGTGCTAAAAATAATTTAAAAATAGATTTTAAAAAATTCTGTGCTGATGATAATGCCTCACGTTTTCATGATTTGTGTCAAAATGCTTTGTAGTTATAAGTCATGCTCTCTTAGCCTGGAGTGTCTCTAGAGTGTCTAAGTGTTTCACCAATATGCCAAAAGCAGAGGCAAAAGAAATTCTAAATCAAGAAGAAAATGAAAGGTCAAAAGGTAGAATATTATAAAAGGAAGTGGATGTGGAGGAAAGATAGGAAGGATGAGAAAGAGGTGAGTTTGAAAGAATCAAGTGCCCATAATGTCACTATTGTGATAGGGTAGCCTATCAACCAATGATTACAGACCACCAATTAACTGTAAGAAAAAGAGACTGCTATTCTCTATCCACCCATCTACATGAAGAGAATTAGGGAGTTTATGTTGTTTTCACAACCCATAGTCATTATAAAACAAAAATATGTTACAAATTAAAAAAAATATATAGACTTCAGTACGTCTGAAGATTATAGCTAGCATTTGTCCCACTGTTGTTGTCCTACTAATTTTTTCTTCACATTATTTCTGCTCCTCAAACCCACAGCAAGGCAATAAATAGCATTGGCCTTGGAATCTATCCATTTGTAGTTCTTTTTTTTCTCTAGATCTTGAGGCTCTTGTCAATCTCCTAACATTTAATTGGTCCATAACTAGGATAAGTGACCCTGACACAGTGGGGACACTGCTTGACAATTATCAGCTCTGGTGGCCCACATGTTCTGGCTTCCATTCTACCCAAGACAGGAGATGTGATTATGTCAGTGTACTAGTCAGGGTTTTCCAGAGAAACAGAATCAATAGAATATATTATAATAATATAATAAAATAACTGTATCTATATATCATATACATATATATGCACATATATATAATAGATGATATTTATGTATAAAATATATAGATACAGATATAATCTCTTTACACCTGTATGTGTGTCATCTATATATAAATACACAATATATACACAGAAAGATAAGGAGTTAGCCCATGTAATTATGGAGGCTGAGAAGTCCCACAATCTACCATCAGCAAGCTGGAAACCCAGGAAAACCAGTGGTGCAATTCTGAAAAAGGAAGGGCCAATGGTGCAAGTCCCAATCTGAGGACAGGAAAAGACTGATGTTCCAGCTCAACCAATCAGAAAGAGAAAAAAAATTCTCCCTTCCTATGCCTTTTTATTCTATTCAACCCCTCAAAGGATTGGATGGTACACACCTATATTGGGAAGACCAATCTGCTTTACTCAGTCTACTGATTCAAATGCTAATATCATCCAGAAACCCTCACAGGCACACCCAGAAATAATATTTAGCCAAAAATCTGGGTACCCTGTGATCCAGTCAAGTTAACACACATAATTAACCACCACAGTCAGTTTTTCACCATCCACAAAGTCATTTCACCATAGTGCTTGCTTATAGCAAGTCTATAAATGTTTGCATTTGGCACTACACCCTAGTAAATATCTGTGACCATGTTAGTTAGAATGATCTGACTTGATGCACATAGCAATTACAGAAAAAAATGACAGACTGGGGGCCACTTTTATCAATAAGTTATTTTGAATTTCAAGGGCTTCTTTCTAGAATAACACTGACCTAATCAAAGAATTGGCAAGGCATCTACACCATAGATCTTATGTAGCTTACATAATAAGATTCGAAATGAAATTATATAACTTCATGTGCCTGAGCAATGGAAGATATTTAATAGAATTAAACAGTAAGTATCTAAGGGTCTATATGTTTAAACTTTTTTAAATGTTTACTTTTGAGAGAGAGACAGAGTGCAAGGAGGGGAGAGGCAAAGAGAGAGGGAGACACAGAATCTGAAGTGGGCTCCAGGCTCTGAGCTGTCAGTACAGAGCCTGACATGGGGCTTGAATGCATGAACCACAAAATCACGACCTGAGCTGAAGTGGGACACTTAACCAACTGAGCCACCCAGGTGCTCCCAGAGGGCCTATATATTTAGATAGGGAAATATCTTTTCAGATTATTCAATAGGTTAATTTTCTAATAAAAAAAAAGTTAGAACAGAGTACTAAAGGTCAACAGAAAAAAGCACCAGACACAGCACTAAGCATCAAATTAGAGATACAAAACATTGTTCAAGAAACTCCTAAACAAACAGAAGCCATTCCCAGGGCAATAATAAATTGGTGGTAGACATTTTGCAGAATGTATTGGAAGGAAACAAAACTTTAGAAATACAGTCAATTTAGACTACATATTTACTAAAGTCTGAACTTTCAGAAATTTCCAACTATAAATGAAGAAATTTCTCAACTATTAAAACTTTTAATTCAAGGAAACAATTATTTTTATAGAAGAGCAGAAGCAAAAATATAATTGTATACAGAGAAAGAATTCAGAACAACAAAAATAGAAATGAGTAACAAAATGGAGACATTTTCTGTGTGCCCACTCAGTTAAGCATTTCACTTATGCTTTAAAAAGTGGAATCAGAGGTTGATATAAAACCATGAGTAGATTACTTTTGATTTGCCTATCTGCATTCATGAATAAGTTAATCTTTGCTAAATGGAATGCAGTGTGAATAATGAACCAGAAACTATAAGAAATTATATTTTAAAAAGAACTAAATAGAAATCTTGAAAACTAAACTGACCAAAAAATTTTACAAGCTCAATAAATACGCTAATCAGCTTTGATATAGCTGAAGAGAGAATAAGAGAATTGGAATATAAAAATGAAAAAGCTGGCCATTCTATAGCACAGAGAAGAAAGGGAAAGCAAAAGGAAATGAGAAAGAAGTTCTATAAGACAAAATAAGGTCTAACATACATCTAATTTGTGTTAAGGAAGAATTTTTTTAAGTGGGGAAAGTACAGTATTTAATGGGAATGTCATAAAAATTCCCCAAAGCTGATGAATGATCCCCAAAGAATCATCAGTTTTAAATAGTTCTGTGAATGACAGCTAGCACATATTAAAAGGAATGTACACCTAGACTCATTGTTTTAAAATTGAAAAACCAAAGATAAAGATAAAAATCCCAAAGCAATGAGAGAAAACAGAGTTTACAAATAAATGAAGAAGATGGATAGCTGATTTCTTTGTTTTTATTTTTGAGAGAGAGAAGGAGAGAGAGTGCATGGGGAGGGGCAGAGAGAGAGTGAGATAGAGGATCCAAAGCAGAGCCCCCTCCCCGCCCCGAATAGCAGAGAGCTTGATGTGGGGCTTGAACTCAGCAACTGCAAGATCATGACCTAAGCAGAAGTCAGACACTTAACCAACTGAGCCACCCAGGCACCCCAGACAGCTGACTTCTTAAGTTAAGAGGGGAACAAGAGCAAAATATAATGGAAAAAATCTTTAAAGGGCTTAGAGAAAAACCTAACAACCCAGAATTCTATACTCAGTGAAATTTCCTTTGAAAAATGAGAGTAAAATGGAAATACTCCTTTCAAACAAAAACTAAAGAACACATAGGTCCTCAATAAGGACACTTCTAAAAGTTCTTCTTCAATAATAAGCACTAGGGACACACACAAAAAATGACACAGAATGTAAGAAGTAATGATAGCAAAGAAACATGTAAACATGTCAGTAGAGATTAACAAAGAAGAACTGACTAAAATACTAATAATGTTGAACTTTTTTAACAGAGAAAACTGAAATGAAAACAAAATAGTATATAGGTCAGGAGGGTGATCAGGATAAATTTTTCTAGGCTGCTTATACTGTTTGGGAGAAGGACAAAAATGTTAACTTTAAACTGTACTAAATATTCCTATTTTAATTTTTAGAATAATACCTAAAAGACTATACAGAGACCACATAACATTCAAGCTTGTAGAAAGGTAAAAAGAAGGAAGAAACATCAGTCCAAATAATATAGGAAAAGAGACATTAGGGAAAAAAAAGTGAGGGGCACCTGGTTGGCTCAGTTGGTTAAACATCTGACTTCAGCTCAGGTCATGATCTCATGGTTTGTGGGTTCAAGCCCCAAATAAGGCTCGGTGCTGAGAGCTCAGAGCCTAGAGCCTGCTTAGGATTCTGTTTCTTCCTCTCCCTCTGTCCCTCTCCTGCTCACGCTCTCTCTCTCTCCCTCTCTCTCTCTCTCTCTCTCTCAAAAGTAAAAATAAACGTTAAAAAAAACTTTTTTGTGAGAAAAACACAAAATAAGATGGTAAAAAATAATCTCTATAAATCATTAATCACAGAAAATATAAGTGAACATAGTCTTCAATTAAAAGAATAAGATTGTCAGGGTATGGCCACAAAACTTATATGAGTTATCACTGAAACATACAGAGATATTAAAAGATAGATAATGGAAAAGATATTCCAAGCAAATACTAGCCAAATGGCAATTTTATAGCTGTATTATTAAATAGAATTTAAGGCAAACAGCCTTGCTAGTATAAAGTCTCTATAGAAAAATAAGGGTCCCTTTACCAAGAAGACACTAAAGTTCTAAACACTATATACCTAATAACCTAAAATATTTTAAGAACAGAAATTTAAAAAATGAAAGTAAAAACATAATAGAGAAAGTCAAAGAATCAACCTCTGGCTTTTTGAGAGACAAATAAAATTGACAACTCTTTAACAAGACAGATTATAAGGAGAGAAGCACAAATAATCAATAGTATGAATGAAACTGAAACCTAATTAGAGATTCAGTAGACATGAGATAAATAATAGAATATTACAGATGAGTTTCTGCCATTAAATATAAAAATTTAAACATAAACATGCCTATGGAAATGTAATTCAAAGAAACTGACTCTAGAAGAAATAGAAACTCAATAATCACATAAACAATTATAGAGATTAAAACATCTTCTACCAAAAAAAAAAAAAAAATAGGCCTAGATTATTTAACAGGAATGCTCCACAAAATATTCAGGGAACAGACCATTTTAATCTGATACCAACACTTTCATAAAAGAGAAAAAGCAGCCACAATTCTCAGATTGTTTCATTTTGCCAGTATATCTTTGATATCAAAACCAGATAAACATAGTATGAAAAGCATTAAAGGAAAATTGCAAGCCAATTCAATTACAACAAGGATGCAAAAGCAACTAAACAAAATGCAAAATGGTAAATATGAAAAATAATACATCATGACCAACAGAGATTTATTCAAGTAATGAATGGTTGTTGTAACATTATAAAATTAATTATGTGAATTCCCGATGCTGTCTTACTGTTATAGGTGGCTATAAATCCAGTTTTGACTAATGAAAAGTTACCAGAGGCAACATGTGACATTTCTAGACAGATGTATTTAATTCCCATCTTAGATATTCCAAAGCTATCTTCTGTCATATTGATCATGGAATCATGAGTTTATATACAATGTTAAGTCATTTCATGAAGGACAATCATTCTGGTCAGTTTTCCAAATCTGTAACAGATTTTTCACAGGAGAAAACAAAATAGTTTCTGTTCTGCTACATCACTGAGTTTTCTGGGTTGTTTCTCACCTAACATAACCTAGCCCAATCAGATTGATATAGCTATAATAACTTATATAGCTCTGAGAAAGACAAATGAGCCAATAAAACAAAATAGAATGCCCAGAAACAGATCCACTTGAATGTGGAAAATTAATATATGATAGGCAGTGCAGATCCGTGAAGAAAAGATGAGCTATGAAATAAAATATCCCAGACAATTAGTATTTCATCTAGGAAAGTGAAATTGAATCACTGTATCATGCTACTTACAATAATCAATCTCTACGGAGGATAGACATATGTGAAATAAAAAGGAGAAACTTTAGAATAAAACATAAGAGTTTATCTTTATAACTCCAAAGTATATAAGAATTACTTAAATAAGACATGAAAAGGACAAATATAAAGGAGAAAACAGATGAATTCAACCACATTGAAGAATCAAATTGAACCAAGCTGAAAACTTCTGTATTATCAGTATTTATCATGTAATTATCAGTATTTAAATGTAAAACAAATTATTAATATTTAAAATGTAAAAATAATTTCTACAAATACATTTAAAAAAAGTGTCCAAACAAAATTAGGTTAAAAAAATTCACTAAGAAGAAATTAAATGGTATGAAAGTATATGAAAACTTGCTCAGCAGGGTGCCTGCACGGCTCAGTCTGTTAGGTGTCAGAATCTTGATTTTGGCTCAGGTCATGACCTCATGGTTCGTGGGTTGAAGCCCACGTCAGGCTCCACACTGGCAATGCAGAGCCTACTTGGGATTCTCCCTTCCTGTCTATTCTTCCCCCGGTCACTCTCTCTCTCTTTCTCTCTCTCTCAAAATAAATAAATAAACTTAAAAAAAAAAACTTGCTCAGCTTTTTGTAAATAAGGTACGTAAAAAGTAAAACAAAAATTTCATGGTTACTATATTGAAAAAAATTAATACTGAGACAATACCAAGTTTTTGCAAGAATAAAAATTCTTATGCACACTAATGGACCAGAAATTCTTTCAAATACTGGAGGAAACAATATTTCATTATCTTATAAAGTTTAACATAGGTATATTCATTTCAGTATATCTACCTTAGAAAAACTCTTGAACATGTACTCGAGACCTTTGTAAAAATATTTATAGGCACTGTTTGTACCATTAAAAAACACTAAAATTTACCCAAATGTTCATGTTCACCAAGAGGTAAATTAGGGCTAACAGAGAAACAGAACCTATACAGATAGCTATATCTATATATAAAGGTAGAGCTAAAGACAGATATATTATAAGGAATTGGCTCCTGTAATTATGGAGGCTGAGAAGTCCCGAGCTCTACAATCATCAAGCTGGAGACCCAGGAGAGCTTATATTCAGCTCCCTGAATATTATATGTTCAGATTGGAACTCAGTCTGAAGCTGAAAGACTAGAAATCAAAATCCAAAGGCAGGAAAAATGGGTTTCCCGGTTCAGTAGACAGGTACAAGGAGTTCCCTCTTACTCAGACTTTTTGTTCTATTCAGGTATTTAAATGACTAGATGAGGCCCACCCACAGTAGTGAGAACAATCTGATTCAAATGCTAACATCATCTAGGAACACCTTCAAAAACATGCCCAGCATAAATTTTGACCAGATGTCTGGATACTCTGTGGCCCAGGTGAGTTCATATAAAATTAAACATCACAATAGGAAAATGCATAAGTGGTGTGCCTTCCTTATACAAATGGAATCCTTTACAGCAGTGAAAATTAGTAAACTCTAGTTATACAATACACTATGAAATCTTACAGATAAAATTTCAAGTGGAAAAAAAAGAAGATGCACAGTATTCACAATAGCCAAGACATGGAAAACCACTGAAGTATCCATCAATGGATGATGAATGGACAAAGGAAATGTAGTATATACATACAATGGAATATTATCCTGCCATTTAAAACAACAAGGATGGATCTTGAAGGCATTATGCTAAGTGAAATCAATCTAAGAAAGACAAATACTGAATGATCTCACTTATATGTAGAATCTGAACAAGGTGAACTCATAGAAACAAAGAGTAGAATGGTGGTTGCTAGGGCTGGGGATGGGAGAAAAGAGGAGATGTTGGTCAATGAGTACAAGCTTCCAGCTATAAGACGAATAAATCCTAAGGATGTAGTGTACAGCCTGGTGACCACAATTAATAATAACGTATTGTATACTTGAAAGTTAGTAAGAGTAAATCTTAAATGTTCTCACCACACATGCGCACGCATGCACACGCGCACACACACACACAGTATCAAATCATCACCTTAAATTTGTACAATGTTATTTATCAAGAATCTCAACAATGCTGGACAGAGGGGGAAAGGAAGATGCAGAAGATTTATACTGCTTGATACCACTTTTTTTAACTTTATTTATTTTGAGGTGGGGGGGAGGGAGGGAAGGAGAGAGAAACAGGGTCAAAGAGAAGAGGGAGAGAGAGAATCCAAAGCAGGCCCTGCACTGTCACCACAGAGCCTAACACGGGGCCCAAATTCATGAACCATGAGATCATGACCTGAGCTGAAACCAAGAGTCAGATGTTCAACCAATGGAGCCACCCACGCTCCCCTGCTTGATACCATTTATACAGAGTTCAAAAACATGACTATACAATACTTATTTACAATTATTTACATACAACATGAAGGAAAAAAGAAAAATAATAAATGCTTCTCATAAAATTCAAGACAGTGATTAACTTAAGGGAGAGAAAGGATTCAGGGCAGTGTCATCTAGAAGCAGCATACAAAGAGCTTCAAAGGTGTTGATGTTTTATTTCTCAGAATGGATGTGGATATACTGTGTATACACATATATACATGCATAGTTTATTTCATTATTCATGGGAGTGATGCTCTACAAAGTCACTGCAAATGCTGAATTAGCAAATAATGAACCAATAGTATTGGATACTATATTGGTTCCATACTGAACCGGAGTTCAATACTGAACCTGCAAGCCTGTACTCACAACATTTTTACCAACCCTCAATATATAACCCAGTTTTATATATTTATGTTTAAAGATACCTTATTTAATATGTGTTGTTGATTCATTAACATTGATTGAATTCATGGCAACCAGCACTATACTTTATGCCTGAACAAATCTTATCCAACACACATACTTCCTCCATTAAAATTCAGTGTGGGACTGACTTCCTCCTTCCCATCTTCAGGTCTTTACCTCTACAAACTCCTCTCTTCTTCTCATCTCTAATACATATAAAAAGAGATGACAAGCAAGGAAGATATTAGAAAAAAGAAGGTAGGTGATTATCTACACCTGGCAACTGACAGCCCTGTGAGAGTTCACTGGAGGAAATCTCAGCTTTGTAACCCACTGAAGAATTTTGTGGGCGGAGTTTCCTTTAAGACTCATAATTAAAAACCTTCTTTTGCTCACACTGTTAAAATAAATTGGAAATAAATTGGTCATATGTTTCTCATTTCCCTTTCCCACAGCTGAGTGAATATTAAAGCTCTATAATTCAAAATGTTGAAGGAGAAAACACATTTTTTTGAGAGAGAGAAAGAGAGAGGGAGAGAGAGAGACAAGCGGGGCTCACCCAAAGCACATCTTGTGTTCACCCCAAGCAGCGCTCGTGCTCACCCAATGCAGGGCTCAAGCTCACCCAGTGTGGGACTCCTGCTCACCCGAAGCAGGGCTCAAACTCACCTCATGTAAGGTTCAAGCTCACCTGAAGAAGGGCTCCTGTTTACCGGAAACCGGGCACGTTTTCACTCAGAGGAGGACAGGAGTTCATCAGATGTGGAACTCGAACTCCAGAACCATGAGATCATGACCTGAGCCTAAGTCAGATGCTTAAAGCCTGAGCCACCCAGGTGTCCCAAAACACATTTTTCTTAAAAGATGGAAACTCTGATGATTGCCTGATGAACAGATTTCACCAGACATTTTCACTTTTTAGATGAAAATTGAATATATATTTATACATCATCCTTAACTCTCAACCAAGAAACAGGTTTAGGTGAAACTTCCAAAGAAACATGAGTTCTTAAAATACTAGATATTTACCTTAAATTTAATTGGAGGGTTGTTGTTGTTTTGTTTTGTTTTGCTTTGTTTTTTAGCAGTGTCACTTAATGTTGTATCTCCCTTCAATTCTGAAATGCATGAACTGGATAAATGTAATTGATCAATTCTTCTGAAAGCAACTATTATACTTCCATAATGTATGTATCTTTCTTCTACCTGAGAGTCAATAAAATTAATAGTATTTTAATAAGGGTATATGCAAATCAGATAATCACTGATCATGATAAATTTTAACTAATCTTGAACTTACTGCAACTTAGCTAAGTGTGTAGAATGTGATTAAAGTTTATAACTAGAATTTAAATATTCCACACTTTTTCTAAGCTTTATACATTAAATACAGATCATTTAGAGTTGTCATTACACCAAACCTTTTTTTGTGTGTGTAAAATACAATAAACTGTCTTTTATAATAATCTGTTGGCTTTCATTTTTTTTAATTTTTTAATTATTTTTTTTGAGAGAGAGACAGAGAGAGGGAGGGAGGGAGGGAGAGAGTGAGCAGAGGCGGGGGAAGGGGCGGAGAGAAGGAGAACAGAATGGTCTCCAGGCTCCCTGCTGTCAGCACACAGTTGGACATGAAGCTCAAACTCACAAACTGAGATCATGACCTAAGCTGAAGTCAAATGCTTAACTGACTAAGCCAACCAAGCGCCCCTGTTGGCTTTTTCATTCTTAAATGTCCCTTCAAACTCCATACAGTTTCTCCTTCTCTAAGCTTCTCTAGACTTTCCAATTTCTAGGGTCCTAAATGTCTTGCAAACACAGCAGTGAAATAGTACGAATAACTAGCTAAAACTGTTTCAAAGAAAAACCAATTTTTATTGTTTTTCCCCTGTACAAAGAGAAATATTATTTCCTGGAATTAAAAGATGTCTAGCTTGTCTTTCATGCTCTACTTGAGAGCAGGACTCCAGAATAGAAGTTTCAAATTTTTAAGCTAAACATTCCTAAGAATCCCTTATGTAGTATGAACCATAGCTTAATATCCAATGATACTGTGTGTATATTTTAGGACTCCAGCAATAACAAGATGCCATTATTCTAAGATGTATGGACTCTGAAACAGATAAATTTAACCAAATAGATAGATAGATAACCAGATAGATGGATAAAACTTCATGGGTGTAATATACTTGATTTCACCAATTGACATTTCTCTTCAAAATATTCTAAAATATTCTAATTTCTGTGTCCATCCTTTTTTTTTTTTTAACAAACACATAGATTCTTTAGTAAATCCAAGATTGCTCCTTAAGGAATTTCTAATCTACCTCTTGCTCTCCCTAACAGCGTAACTATGGGTTTATTTACCTGTAATTAAATCCAAAGTGAATTGAAAGTTCTAAACATAATTCTACAATTCCATTTAATTTATTTTGTTCTAATGCCCACATTTTATTATCTTCTTAGAATGTGCATAATTTTTTAACTGTCTTAAATCCTTTTTGGAATAAGACAAAGGCCAAAGACAAGCACACATAAATAGAATCCTATTTGTGACTCTGATAACTACGTCTGATTTCCCTTTGGTTGCAATGGAGGTACTGATATTTATTCAATAATTAGCCAATTAGTCATTGCCTTCTTACTCTATGCTAGACACAGTGATATACAAATGAAGTACTTTCTTCTGTTGATGAACCACTTCCAGCCCAGAAATATAAAACAGGTTTCTAAATAAATATACTTAGTAAGATATTACAGTTGTTATAATTAAAATACTCATAGACACAAGGTGGGCACAAAAGACTGAGTGACCAGTTCCCAAGTGGAATGTTAGTAAGAATTAAGAAAAGTAATCCAGATGAGAAGTGTGTAGGAAAGGCTGTGTATAGAAGTTTCAATTCTAGAGAGTTTTGGGAAAAACAGAGCAATCTCTCATGACTAAAGCTTCTGAGGCAAAGGGGTATTTTTGATTGGAAAATCTGGGAGAGAATTAAGATCATGGCAGGCCTCACCTGCTGCAACGAGAGTTTGAACTTTATCCTTTGGGCAAAAGGGAATCATGGAAAAAAGCAAGAAAGAGATATGACCAACTAGTTCTATATAAAAAGCATTCAGTAACCATGGAGACTGGGATAAAGGCAGAGAAAGTAGTTTGAAACTATTACAGTACTCTTGACAAGAGATTTGGCTCCCTCCACTTGGGTGTGTGGTGGGAATAAAGTGGTTACTATTAATGAAATGCCCTAATTTCCTCTGAAAGTAAAACATAGGGCAACATGAGAAATACCATATCAGCAAAGAGCTACTCTAGACCATTTGGTGCAGTTTCTACATTCTAACACACTAATGAAATTTGGGGACTTGACTGCCCCAGCTGGGACCTGACCAGTGTTTAATTTGGTCTCATGATAGTAAGAGGTAGCTGGAAACAATTTGCTCATAGCTCTCCCCACAGAAACTCAAAGTCCTAATTTTGCATGTGATGAAAATGAGCTTCTTGAAAAGTCTAAAATGAAGAAGTAAATGACATTAACAAAATTCGTGTAAACATTTCTCTGGGTGTGCCCAGGCCACAAGAGTGTCTGTTGCTTGCATCCTTGAAAATTTAGAAGGACATCACAGCATCAGTGTAATGGAACAAGTCCCTAGAAAGGGGCATGAAAAGTCGTCAGCAATTGATTCTAGCCAAGAACTTTCCAACTTTCAGGACCCAAGTAGCAAAATCACAGCTGCTATTGGCATTAAACAAATTCTTTTGTCCCTGAGATTCTTCAACTCTTCTTATATTAAACCAGCAGGTGAAGCAACAGAGTAAATAGTCACTTTGGCCTAAAGCATAGGAAGGAAAATCTGAAAAGCAATTTTGTCCTCCTGCATAGACCGGGGGCAACAGAATCAGCCCAGAACAGAAGAGCTTTTGTTCTCAGTGATATTACTTCCCCCCAAACCTTACACTAATTTCTCTATGGTTTATTTGTGCCCATTTGCCTTGGGGCAGTATGTCCACTACCTGTGATAAACGTAAAGATGTGCCAATGCAAATTTATGAACTCACAAAGTATTCTACAGAGTATAAAAATGCAGAACGGCACTGATATAAATCAGGAATGGCAGCAGGCAATAACATACCCAATCTGTGAGGTGTGTATTATTTTCCTTAAGAGAAAGATTATACTCAAGGAAGATTATTTATAGTTTCCTTTTGAGTGATGTTAAAAAATATTCATAAACCCAAATTAAACTTGCATAAGTGATTCAGTGGTTTTCATTTTCACAGATATGAACTGCCTTAGTTCACAAAGTTGGCTCTTGATTGTGAGACAGTTAAACCCAATGAACAAAAACATGAACACTCCTTGTTTTGAAGATCAAGTCTCCAATCCAGGATTTTTCTATTTGCACGGATCAAATCTCATTATCAGAAAGTTTTATAAAGTCCTTCCATAACAGCACCTGTAAGTTGTTAAATGAGTTAAACAACACTATTTCTGGTACCCAAGCCTTCAGAAACAGCAGCATGAAAGCATTAAGCTGTAAGAACAAGAATGTTTATTATAGTTAGTAATGGTCCCAAATTAGAAATGATCTAAATATCCTTCTATAAAGAAGTACATAAATATATACTAGGTATGATCTTTATGCATATGCCTGACAAGACGTCAGTGATCTATTCTTAAGTAAATAAAAGCAAGCTATGCAACAAGTGTAGATTAATCCCATTTTGTTTAAAAAAAACAACTATTAATACTGGTTAATTCTAGTGGCTGATGTATGGAACTACTGGTTCTTACTTTATAAACTTCTATCTTGTTTGACATTTTCAAATGAAAAAATATCACTTTTATAAGTTAAAAACAAACAAAAGATAGCTATCAAATTAATCCTCCTGCCTTGAAGAAAGAGATCTTCTGAACACAAAATCTCCATGATACCTTTCAGCCATTTTTTATTATTTAGCTCTGGGAATTCCAGCCAATACAAACCAGAACTTCTGATGACACTCAAGGGATATGACCTCCATGACTAGGACTTTAAAAATAATTTGCATAAATCTCTGTGGACTAAAAATATTAACTTTCACACAGCTCTAGTGGCAAACAAAGGCAATGGAATTTTAAGATGTTCCTTAAGCATGGTTGGATATCCCCCCCATTCTCCTTCTTTCATAAATGGATACAGTGGGAATGCGGAACAAACAGTAACTTCTGTAGGAGGTGGACAGTAAGCGTTGGTAATTGCAAACATATGGTCAGAAATGACCCAGTATAATTAGGCATCTTATCATGAGAATATCATTTTTTAAAGCAAACATTTTCTTTATCTTCTGTGTATACCAGTACATACCAAAAGCTAAAAGGATTCTCTCAATTTTACAGCCAACTGAATTTGCCTAAATCATTGACTAAAAAATAACCTAGGAAATACAATAGGCTTCACCTATAGGGAATGAGAAATTAATTCATATTAGTGTCTTATAAAGTTCAGATATATCAATGAAGAAAAAGTCCAATTCATTTTGAAGTGAGAAAATCTGCTAGGATTAAGCATTATCTAGAAATGTAGCCATTTTTACCCTGTTTTTTACATTATGAAGTGAAAATTAAAAAATTATGGAACGTGTTTTTTTCAAAACCTTATAAATTAGTACCCATCAAGATATAAATAAAGTCTTACTTTCTACCTATTTCCAAAATCATCTTTGCTGGAGACATAAATGTTCTTGTTCTAAGTAAGAATCCTTAATTTATTTTGAAACTATGAAGACTGAGAGTAAAGAAGAGGAAAGAAAAATACTATCATAAGAAAAACCATAGTACATTAGAAATAGATCTCTTAAAAGAAACTGTAAAATAAGCACTCAATATTATGTTCCTCCTGTCCATTTACATTTTAAAATTTTTTTTGTCATTTTAAAATTACACCAATCATACAATAACGTTTGCAGGTAAGTGTCAAAAGCTCAGCAATCACCAAATGCTTTACAGACCCAGGTTCCCTTAAGTCTTATACTAAGTGCAAAGGGCATACTGCATTCTTTCCTAAATAGCTTACTATAAATTGTCTTGGAGATCTGTCAATCTGGATATTTGCTGAGATATATTTAAATAATCTCTCATTTGAGACCTATTACCTTGAAATTAAGAGTCATTTCCAAGTCAAAAGTCAGAGGTCATGTCTGGAACAGACACATGTATCCGTTTTTAAAGGAGTTAGTTTAATGTTAAGAAAAATCAAAATTCCATTTATTAAGTACATAAGTCCACAAACCAGTAAATTGCTATTGATCGGTAAGTTAGGTAGAAGCATCACTTTACACTGAAAACACTAATAGCAATGGGTATTACTAGGAATCAAAGACAAAAACAGTTTCAAGGAAGCCACCCAAGTTCAATTTTTTTTTTGCTTTATAGGTAAAGAAACTGATGTCCAAAATGTATTTCACATTTGAGATCCCTACAAAATAGTTTTTCATAAATATATATTACAACAAGTGATATCTTTTAATGTTATGTTTTTGACACTTTTCTGGAAATTTAACTTTCTTTTTAATTAGAATCAATTATACTAGCAAAAACTCAATACATGAGCCCTGAAGTCTTCTCATTATGTCTTCAACATATTGGGCTACCAGAAGGCTTTAAAAATTTAGGTCTGAAACTCTACAGGGCTGGAGAAAAAAAAAACTGAAATCAAATGCTTATGAATGATTGTTGAAACCATCAGTGTATGTGAAGTAATCTGGTAGGAGTAAATAGAATGAAAAGTAAGTCAAGCTTCAGATCACAACCTCCAAGAAGTTTGATTGCTTAATTCACCAGTTTTTTAAAAAATGAGGATACACCATCAATATCTTTACTTACTTTTAAATCATACTTCACCTTGAGCTAATTACTTAACTTTTCTGACCTTCAGCAATTATCTTATAAGACTATAGCAAGATTTAAATAACCTAACATAGGCCTACTACATAGTAAGACTCCAATCAATGCTATTTACACACACTCACACACATATATAAATAGCATACATATGCTGTACTAATGTAGTATGTATATGATAAAACCCACATAAAATAAAAATTTGAAGAAGATACGCTAAAACTTAAGTATAAACAGAATTTCTAATACATTCTTTCCACACCCCAATAGATTATATTGTAGGACCCATGGAATACATTCAGTCCAATTTGGAAACCACTCCTCTGGAGAACTCTTTTTGAGAGACAAGCTACCCAGAGTCAGTGGTATGCTGGAGATGGCTTGGACCATTTGAAAACAAACAAACTGTTCGCACCAATTCTTAGTTCGGCATTCAGTGATGTCACATTGGTAGTCTGAAATGGACCATGATCAGAGCGTCTACACCATGGGCATCAGGAAACATTACACATTAGCATTTTAGTGTCTATTTTTCTCCAGAGAGATGGTTGTTAGAGATGGTTGCAAATCACCATCAGCATTTTAGAATTAGGAAAAGAACAAGGAGAAAGTATTGTGGAGTTAGAAGGCCAAAAAAAAAAAGGAAAGAATTAGAAGGATAAATGTTCAAAATTTTCAGAAATTGTGTAGGTGTCACTGGATTTGACAATGGGGTCATCAGTAACTTAAAAAAAATAGGTTTCTGTAAAGTGGCTGGGTAGAACCAGAAAATAGTGGGTTAGAAAGTGAATGAGAAGCTAAGAAGAAAAAGAAGACAATGAAGGAAATAAATATAAGTGAGCCACAGTCTGAGAAGAAGCAGGTGTTGTGGATAGAAAGTGAAAAAAGTGTCAAAAGTGAAGAAGGTAGAACAAGGATTGAGTGAAGCCAAGATCAATATGGTCAGAGCCACAACAGCCAAAGGGCACCTGTGCTATGGGGAGGTGCATGTTGGTGTATGGATGGTGGTCATGTTCTGTGAGAAGTGATTACAGGAAGGGAAGACCACCAATTAGAAAGCCTAGCTGAGCCAGGCAAGTGGAAGGTGGAAAATTCTGGAAGGGAAAAAACAACGTAATGGGATTTGAAGAATGGAAACTAAAAAAGCAAGAAGAAAAAAACACCAGAATTCTAGATTTCTAAGTGGACAAGAATCAGTTAAGGGGGAAATATAATATATTATATTCTAAGGCATTTGTTTCTCCATTTGTAAAGAGGCTAGACCTTAATCAAAACAATGATGCTTAATTCTCTGATTATGGTGACCTAACCATTATTTCATAGTTAAGTGAGGGGAAAAAAATTACTCTGACCAGCTTATTTTTACACATCAAGTTTAAACATTTGATTGGAAACTACATTGAAAACTTCCCATCTCATTTGTGTGCTGAGCACTTACAAATTCACTCTACCTGAGAGACCGGTGAAAGTGCAGGCAGAATATTGCACTGATGCCTTTGTAACTGGGACAAAATTACCCTGTACAAACACATCTGTCACTTACAGTTGAAGACAAGCCTTTAATTAATTGAGTTTACAATTTTGTTTTCTTTTTTTATGATTTCTCTTAACCTAATGTTCACTTTCCATGCCCCTAAAAGAAGAACAGATAAAGGCCAGGTGAAAACAAAACTCCCAGAGATAATATTTGCAGAGCTGTTTCTGGTAAACAGTGAAACTCACCAAGCTCTTATATCATCATTTATTTGCACCTGTCTTTAAGCATGGGTTTTTGTGCTGCCATAAGCAATTCTTAATTTCCATCAATAACCTTTCATTTCAAGCATGGCCAGTTTGCATTGTAAGTGTGAGAGCTGAGAATCATCCTTTTTGGAAGCTGGGAATTGAGCATAGGAGCATAACTTAAAGATTAAGCTAAACTCAACTTTCACAGACCAACTGGGGTCCCATCTGCAAATTGAGTACGTTTGGGTCACCTTGCTGGGGGAAGAGCTCTCAGGTCTAACTGGACTGTTACTGGGAAAATGTACAAGGATGCACCTTAGCTACCTGGAGTAGCTTTTGTGCTCTATCACAGTGCTTATGTTTCATTCATGCTGTTAATTGCTCATCTACAGTTAACTGGACCCCCCAATAAATGTCTATTAAATGCAGAACTGCATTAAAACTGCAGAAACTACCCTACTGCCTTCTGAGAAAAACTCATACTTGGCTTCCAAAATGCTACAACTCCAAACAAGGTACAAAATGGTCAAGGAATTTGAAAGAAAATATTGGTTCTGAAATTCCTGCAAGAGTCTAGAACAAACTCCCATCTGGCAGAGGCAAAAAGAAATGACCCAAAATTGTGTTTAATAGGATCTAGAGACAGTAATATACATTGCTTGGATGTGTCTAGGACTTTAAAAATGGGTATCACCAGGGCACCTTGGTAGCTCAGTCCGTTAAACGTCTGACTTTGGCTCAGATCATGGGCTCAGCTCATGGTCTCTCAGTTTGTGAGTTTGAGCCCTACATTGGCTCCCTGCTGTCAGCACAGAGCCTACTTCGGATCGTCAACTCCCCATGCCCCTCTCCTTCCCATCTTATGCTGTCTCTCTCAAAATAAATAAATAAACTTTTTAAAAAATGGGTATTACCTAGACAGAGTACTGCTTGGAACACGGTAAGTGTTCAATACATACTTTTTGAGTGACTGCCTACTTCACTGATTCAGGCATTAGAAATGTTGCCATTCAGAACTCTGGCTGGAAACAAGTATCAAAAATTATGGCTCAACATGGAAAATATACCAATTAGCACTAATTATTAGTAGGAAGTAGGATGAGCAATAGTATGCAAGAGACATTTAACTAAAAATAATTCAATATTAAATTTCAATATGCTATGGTATGAATTTTTATATGTCCCCCAAATTCATATGTTGAAATCCTACCCCCCAAAGGTGGTAGTATTAGCAGGTGGGACCTTTGGAAAGAGACTAGGTCATGAAGATGGGACGCTCATAAATGAGGTAAGATTAAGTTCTCTAACAAAAGACATCCCATAGAGCTCCCTTGCCCCTTCTGCCATGTTAGGATGCAATGAGGGGTTTGACACAGGAAGAGAGCCCTCATTCAGCCATCCCGGCACCCTGAACTTGGGGTCCCAGTCTGATGAACTGTGAGCTGTAAATTTCTGCTGTTTATAAACTGTTCTTTCTTGCATTTTGTTATAACAGCCTGAATGGACCAACACACAATCACAGGAAAAAGATACGTAATCAAGTAAATGGAGAGTTTTTTGGTTTATTGTTTTCATCTTTCCAGTTTATGGTAAGCATGATATATTTATTATTCCCCTTTTGGAGAAAAAACAATTAACTGGAACTATGTTACTTTCTATTCTCTGTGGTCCCAAATTAATCATTCTGCATTCTCTAAATCACATTCTGGTTTTTAGAAGAGAAATGAAAAATGACTAGAAACAGGTTCTGTCTTCCATTTTTTGCTCAAATGAGTTTGGTTCAATGCTGTTTGGCATACGTAGTGGGTTTAACCAGTGGGATCATGACTCTGCCAAGAACAGTTACATGAATTTTCACATGGCAGTTAAATAGGAGAGGATCCTCTAAGATGTATGCAGCACCAGATGGGGGCAGGGGGAAGGAGCTGAATTCTATGGAAACACTACTGTAGCATATTGTGCTCAGAAATTCCAAAAATAATCCTGCCACAGTTTTTGGCAAATGTAAGCACCTCTTAACATCTAACCTAACAGCTTAATTAAAGAATTATTAAAACTCAGTTTACAAATATTTTCAGTACCTACTCTTTGGTGGAGTCGGTCCCTTCCAAACCAATGATACGACAGAGTCACAGCCGTTTACTATAGGGACTGTCCTTGCAGTATTGGGTGCAAATCATATTAGAACACAGCCTGCAGAGCAGCAGGGACTAAAATACATTTGAACCTGGGTAAAGTCGGAAGTAGTAATATATAATAATATATAACCAAGTAGTCTAAGGTCTTGCAAGAATGATGGAGGTTGAAGAATGATGAATCACTACCTATGAAGAACAGTGATCATAGCCATGAAGACAAGTGGGAAGAGATCCAAGGCAGAAAACAAGCAATGCTATCAGAAGCTGTGGAAATGGAGACCAGGTGGCTGAGCAGAGGGAGGAATGAGTAGGGCAAAAGGATCAAATCTAAGGCCAAGAATTCAGAGCTCCATAAGGATCTGAAGTTTCCTTTTATGTATGGACTGGTCTAAAAACCAGCTAGAAGAGCACAAAGACTCTAAGCCATTACAATCTTTACCCATCAAAATTACCCATCAAAATCCTGTACCACTTCACCAAGTAGATGACTGTGGCAGGTGTGGAGTATGTTTGGTTTGAGACACTGCAACCCTCAGAACTTAATTCTCTATCTTTATTGCTGGTTATGCTCAGACGTTAAAATGAGTAGGATCTCTCACCAACTGAGGCTCACTCTCTTTTTTAAATCTACTGCAATATTTTGATGGATGTAAAGAGAGAGGAGTAAGAACTTTGACTTTGGTAAATATGGCAAAAAAGGGAGATCTGCTTATCTTTTTGGTGTCATTCTATATCTTTTCGCTATCTCTAATATACTTGAATATTTTTATTATGACAGGTCACTTCATGCCTGGAATGGGAGATCATGTTAGGCTATGCCAATAAAGCACCACTAATTTTTATTTTATTTGCTATTACTATTTTCACCATTGAATTGTCTATATTAGGGAACAATTTGAACATACAAGAAAATATGAATTTTGTAGAAAGAGAAAGCTACAGATTTTTTGATAGCATACTTTATCATCATAAATAGCCAAATCTTAGGGCACCTGGGTGGTTCAGTCAGTTAAACATCTGACTTTGGCTCAGGTCATGACCTCACAGTCTGGGAGTTCGAGCCCCACACTGGGCTCTGTGCTGACAGCCTGGAGCCTGCTTAGGATTCTGTGTCCCCCCCCTCACTCTCTCTGACCCTCCCCCACTCATGCTCAGTCTCACTCTGTCCCTCAAAAATAAATAAATGTTTAAAAAAATTTAATAAATAGCCAAATCTAAAAGACCCTATTACGGCAAACATTACTCCAGAGTCTTCTAAAGTTCATAGATCTAGAGCAAACGATCTTTTCTTGTTTGTTTGCTTATTATCTTTTCTCCCCCTTTTTCCTGGTTGATGAGGTAAAGGAAATAACCAAGAGGCACTAGAAAAGTGTGGTTTTGATATCATTATGTAAAGTTTCACAGTGAGGAAGTCCAGTAGGAATGGATATTTCAGTGGGCTTGGGGTAGAGATAGGAAAGGGGCAGAAATGACAGAATTCTGCACACCAAGGAATCAAGAAAAGAGACAGAGGAACAACACATTGCAACACAGACCTCTGTCCTCGAACGTGAGTTGAACCATAGCTGACAGTAAGGGGCAGCAGTCACCTCTTTATTCTTCTCCCTTTCTTAAAGTCAAACATTTTCAGTTTCTCAAAGCCGAACCAAACAAGTTTCATGAATCACTGCTTTTATCTCCTTGTTATTTCCTTCACCTTTAATACCAGCCCTGCTTTTCAAAATCCCATCAAAATTCATTTTGCAAATATCAATCCCAGAGTTAATCCAGATAAGAAAAAGCAATTAAGAGGTGTCTTTGTATTTAACTAAAGTGGGGTGAGGAAATTAGAACTGTACTGAAAAATTGGAGAAAAGATATTATAAACTCTAATCATTACATACTATGAAATAGTTAGGAGGGGAATTTACAACCAGCTCCCAAAGAATTACCTCATCATCACTGACATTTGCTCAAAATACACAGACAAAAGTGACATCATTACTGCAAATATTTTTCTAACCTTTATTTCTGCAATTTCAAATCTTCTTACTTGGTATCCTTACTGACCAGTTCAGCAAATACAGAACAAGAGCTTGACAGGCTCAGCTTCTTCGATTTCTTTAGAATCAAGCTGTCAGAACTTGCCAGGATTGAACTAGCCTCACCTGCCCAAACACCAACTTAAATAAACGAACAGTGCCCTGAAACAAAAGGAATTTCAACCATGGGTATTAAATAAGCACACGAAATGGCAAAGACCTATGGCTATTGTTGCTTAGTTTCTTCAAATATTGAAATGTTATCATAGCCTTCAGTCTGACTGTCAATCTACATACCTGAGTGTCAGGGGTGGAACAGAGCGGGGTGGGGGTCAGGGGAGCCCACACCCCTCACAGCAGATACTTTTCTAATACATTCTCCATTCATGCTCAGCCTGGTGGTATACATAAAAAAAATTAAAATGCCAGAACTTCCTTTGGTATCAGGTACTCCAGAAGAAATGTAAATTAGTGTCTGTCATAAAGTTATGGAGAATGAATTAAAGTCATTAATGCTAACACATTATTCACAAAATGTAACACTTTTTCCAAAGTAGAAACTCAATCAATATAATGCAATAAATCAAACGTGATTCAGTACAGGAAGCGACCGATTTCTAGTTCACGTTAAAGGGATTCGGGATAAGGCAGCAGACCAGGTTACTGTTTAACACATTTTTCACATTTTTCACTAAAAATAGATAAAATGTCTAATTTCAGGCTCAGAACAGAATGTGTTTTAATGCAATTTCGTTGAAAATTGCTGTTTCTTGTGCACCTCTGAAAATATACTCAATGTGAATTAATTACCACTGGTTCCTTCGCTTATATTTTAGTCACTGCGAAAAATGAAACGTGTCCCCTTTGTCTTTTCACTAGGAAAAAGAAAGGAGTGCCTATGTCATTAGCATGGTGGATGGCCCTAGAATCAATGTGACACATGGAAAGTTTTTCTGTAAAACTGGGTTACACAGAACCATTATGTCATGCGTGATTGTATCTCTGAGATACGTGATAACATTTGCTCAGTTTCTTTTGTTTTTCCTGTTAACATTTTCATTTCGGTGTTGCTGATAATTTTCTACTATCTCTGCCTTCTTTATGTTTCTCATGTATTTCCCTTTCAGATCGTCCCATTGAATTAACTGAAGAATAAAACTATATAATATAGTCTTATTATAAGCAGAAGAAAATGAAGATGATCTGATGAGATAAATCACTGAAGGTTAATAGCTTTTTTAAAATCAATCTTCCTTCAAAGGAAAAGGCTAAATGGCTTAGCGGATGAAATGCTAGCCTCTCACCCCTGAGACCATAGTTCAAGTCTAAACTGTGAAGACTTAAGCCACATGTTTACTAGGCAGAGATCAGTCTCTAGTGGACAAAAATCTGCACTGCATGAGTTGGAGGCTCTGCCGTAACCACCCTGGCCCCGCTCACCACTGACTGCCCTCAGTGGGACATAATATGCTTTGTGTTTCCGGTCCATCCTGTCCCTTTGGAAACAGTCCAAGTAGATGCTAACATCACTGTCAGGAAATTATTTCCAGAGCAGCCTTCTTCTTCAAATAGCACTACAGGTCGCTGCTTCACCATTCTGACCCCTCCAACTGCCACCCAAATAACCTGGCCTTCCCCTCCTATAAAGTGAGTGACACCTTTGCCTGTCAATTAACAAACTAGAACAAACAGAACTGATCACTTGGCTATTCCAAGCTAGGTAAGGACTCACTTACCAAAGGATGGCTACCCATGTAGAAGGCAAACTTCAATAATTAAATTCAAATACATGTGAATAAAAGGGGAAGGCATAAATACATACGTGTATCTACTCATACACAAACATGTATATTCCTGAAAGTGTGTGTAGTCATGCTTCAACAGGTTCAACTTGGACCATCCTTTTAACCACATGGATAATCCTCCATTGCTGGCTATTTAAAGGGCTTCTTTGTGTTCATCCCTTAGTAATGTGTTTTTCAGTTTCCATCCTTCAATATCATAGTACACTGCATTTTAAGCCTTCAAAAGAGGTATCCAAACTGTTTACAGAACACACATGTGGCACAAATAGCCGTTATTTAAAGAGATTGCAGTCAGCTCGGTTTTATGAGCAAAGATGTGTATCAAATAATCCTACTGTAGTGTCCAACTAAAATCAGCACTTTATTTCACAGTTTTATGGTGAGATATGTTTTCTCTGCACTTTTATGCACTGTGAAATAACCCACTTGAAAGTGGAAGCAGTGTCTAATTTGGCACCATTTGGACAGGGGATGGTATTTGCATACAATAAGATGTGTAAGAAAAGTTTAAGAGGAGAATCACATTAAAATGTTGATGCACCCCTGGCATTTCCATATTCCTCCAAAGTGATTTATTAATGATTGTTGTTTACTGCTAATTCAAACCACCTGCAAATCTCTTTGTTATGATTAAAGTGAGCTTTTTCCCCCAGGCTGATAGATGGCTCTGTAATTTCGGAGGAAATATGCTAAAGGTCATGAGTTAATACATCCTCTGGTACTTTCTCTTCCCATCTTTGCTTTCCCAAATGGGAGGAAAGCTGTGTTGTATTATTTCCATGTCTTTGTAATGTCCATTCAAAATGAAATTAGAGAGTGCATTAGAAAGAGTATCTGTGTGTACACACAGCAAAATCCACACGTATTCTGTATAGTCTATTACTAAAATTATACAATTGCCTTTTGAGAAATTTCATACAAAAAATCTTTCCTTAATAATCTATGAATATCACTGTCTGAATCAAGTATTATTATCCCTTTTAAAATTAAACTATCCACAAAACATGCATTTACTTTCTGCTATACAAAATGCTAATAATGCTTTTAGAATGGTCTTTAAAAAGTCTAATTATATCATTTAAAAACTGAGAGACCAAAGGGCAAGCTAAATTCTCCTAACATAAATCAGACTTTTTTTTATTTCAATGACTTTAAAAACCTCAAATGCAGTAATTTTAATAGCAATGAAAGAATGAATAAGTCATAACTCCGCCTGATCACATAACTGTCTATAACTGTTATTAAATGCTCCAAAATAAGTGAACTCATTATGTTTCTGCACTGCTTTTAGCTAATCTAAGATTCTGCTCACTTAATCATGCAGAAAAGGCTTTGGTGCAGTTTTAGACCCTCAGCAAGGTCACTTCAATGCCTTTTTTCTGTTCTATACTGATCATTTAAGAACAGCACTTTGACCTGAAACTGATGCTGTCTCATATAAGCTTGAATGTTTAACCCCCACAGAGCTGCATTTTAGACATACATTTGCACAGACTACTGTCATATTTGCTGCAAACTGAGGTAGGTTCTCTTTTCAACAAAGAAGGAAATGCCAATCAGAATTTGTAAATGCCATGGGCCCAGTGAAACTCCCTCTCATGATACCTACTGAGACAGAATTCATGATTTAAAAAACACACCATCCTTCTGTGAACAATTTATTAAGTTCTAATTGGCTTTAAAGCTGTGATTATTAAGGATTTTTTACTATATATTTTTGCTGGACTATATGTAAACTTAATGTGGATAATCTACCTCGTGAAGGGGAGAATACATGACCCCAAAATATGCTACTTTGGTATGTGGGTTATTTTGAGCCAAAGACAATCAAGACCCAGCAGACTCAAAAACAAATAAACAAACAAAAAACCTTTCACTTTTCCCTTAACTACCTAAAAGAATTTAGATACAGGGGCCTGGCCCATAAAGAAAGCTATTACCACACATAACTTTTATTTGAAAGCCTTAATCTGTATGGCAGGGCAAACATCTAATTACCAAACATCTGCTCCTCCTATGTCCAGTGAATTACCCTCCTCCCCTTTGAAACCCCAGGGCCCTATGCCTTCCCATTCCTTAGCTCAGGATGGCATATAAGCCACACTGTCCAACTTTCCCTTGAGCCATATCTTTCTGGCTCCAATACATAGAAAATTAATTTTTTTTCCTGTTAATCTGTCTTATGTCAGAATTTAATTGTTATATCAGCCAAAGAACCTAAAGAGTAGAAGGAAAATTTCTCCACCCCTACACTAGCAAAGCAATTCAACTGGAGATGGTTTGAGGTTTTCCATACATTTAAGGAAGTCATAAGATAAAGAGCATGGTACTGATCTTGGTCAGGTTCTACTACATTGACAATGAAATAAATACCAATTTTAAACTTGAAGAATATTCTGTCATACCCGTGAAGACACAAATACAAAAATGAGTATTCTAGAAAGTGTCCTACCGGTTGTTCCAAAACCTAAAGAGAGTATTTCCTAATGTTAAACAAAAAGGAATCTGCATGTGAAGAAAACCTAAGTGTAGTGGTCTTGAGTACCCAGGTGAAAAAAAAGACAAAATGAAAAGGAAAATGGAAGCAAGGAAAGGTTCATATGATAAGAAGTGACAAAATGGGAGAAAGCCAAAGGGAGATTATTAAGATCCAAACAAGAATTCTTTAAAAGGATGATTCATCTCTGGAAAACAGGTAGATCAAAGGAATTTGGTTGGGTATCTTGTGGAATCTCCCTGGAGGTTGCTAAAAAGGGAAGGACACTTTGAATCTTACACTTGAAGCATGGTGCCAGACTTAATGGCTTCTTAAGAGCTACTCCCATGGGCCTCACTTCTGGGGACATACACTCAGTTCAGTATATTCTCACTAGCTAAAATATCAAGTGCAGGACTCAGCATACAACTCCAATCCTGACAATTCTGATACATCATTTCTCAGACTAGAAAACCTAGAAGTGAATTTCAATCCTGAATCTTACTCAGGTATATTTAATATTTCTTCTACAATGAGGCACCTGGCTGGCTCAGTCAGCTGAGCTTCCAACTTCAGCTCAGATCATGATCTCATGGTTCATAATTTCAAGCCCCACGTCACACTCTGCACTGACAGCTTAGAGCCTGGAGCCTGTTTCAGATTCTGTGTCTCCCTCTCTCTCTGCCCCTCCCCTGCTCACACTATGTCTCTGTCTCTCAAAAGTAAATAAAACGTTAATATTTATTCTGCACCTTTTCGGAGAGTATGCACCATGGCAACAAAACTGCTAAGTGGAGATGCTCATGGGATCAACATCAAGACACAGCAAGTATAGTATAACTAGTTTCCAATCACCTCCAAAGCCAGGTATGTAAAACCTGTTAACAATATCACCTTTTTCTCTTGGCTCACTTGAATGTGTAAGTCCTTGATCATGAGATCACAGTTAAACAAATCTAACTCTATACAACACACATGTATTAAACCACTATGAGTAAGCAATGCATTGTTCAAGATGCCAGGGTGGAATGATACCTGCTCTTAAGGATAGAACATACTAAAAGCTAGGGCACTCCTCTCGGAGTCAGAACACCAGTGTTCTTTTGTTGGCTCATTTTCTGACACCAACTGATACACTGCAATTCAATTCTAGTAATAACTACCTGGAGTTAGCACAAACCCCATAAGATAAGGGTCCAGTCCTCCATAAAACTTCTTCACTTCAGACACCAGGAAATTCCAAGGATATAGTCTCCTTTCCAGGAACCAGAGATAAATGTCAGTCAAATTCTTTATCATAAAAGTTTCTTTGTTCATTCATTAATGAATTTATATACCACCTAAGTGGCAAGGAGTCATAGTGGTCAGTAAGAGAAATGTCCAAATTCATTCGACGAGACCTATGCTCTCCAAGAACTCATATGTCCATTTGGAGAGGTAAGTCATATACAAATGGTTACAAAAAGGGTTACCCATAAAAACAGGTCTCTTTACTCTTCCATTACTTATTCATGGAATAAGTGCAAGCAAATCAGAAATAGCAGCCAGGAGAATAATCTAACAAAGCTACTTGAGTCTCTTGGAGAAAGTTTCTAGACAGTATCAGGAGTATGACTACTTTGCAAACCCAGGACTTACATCAACAGCCAGACTGACAGGGTAGCATGTGTCTTTAAACCTTCTGAGCTCCTCTGTTGCCCTCTTTGCATCCCATCCCTACCTTCTCTCACCAGTGCCCCTATTTTGTACCCTTAACTGCAATTCACATAGTCTCTGTTGCCTTTCTTTATCCTTCCTTACCTACTTATTCCTTGAAATTATTTTAATCAACAAATATTTATTGGAAGTCTTGGAAGATACAAAGATATTGCATTTACAAACCAACATGTTTCTTTCCTAAAGACAATACACTCTAGGAGTTGCAAAAAAGCCAGTGGCCAAGCTGTAATAGTGATACCATATTAACAGGTGCTACTGATTTGTAGTAGTCAGTAACAAACTAGTTCTGCCTCCTCAGAGAGGTCTTCAACAATTTGATTCAGAGTTTGGCAAAGTTTTGCAGAAGCCAGGTAGCTCGATGAGATGTTTCTTGAACAATGGGGTTCCCCATGATCAAAAATGTTTGGACAAATATAGCATGCCTATATAGATCCCTGTAGGATAAGTATTTCACAATCCTACATAGAAGGCATTTTTAACTGTTTAAACCAGTGTTTCCAAAGAATTGTTCTCTTATAAAATACTTAATGTTTTGGAAACATGTTTAATTGAAAAGAATTTTACCCCCTCTGTCAGGTCCTTAAAGGAAGTAAATATTCTGGTTTCAATCACTTATAATAAAGCAAAATATAAATATGAGGACTTATTATTATTCCTTGAAAGGAATATCCAAATAGGATTAACTAGTAATTAAACTAATGTTCAACAAGAATCAGGAAATCTTATTCATGAAGAACTGTTATTAGCATTTATTATTATTACTACTAGAAATACTTTTTATAAACTATAAAATGTCCACAGTTAGCAGAAATTTTTGGTTGAGGAGGAAAAAATACACAGTCACATAATTACCCTCATACTATATATGGTCCTGTGTCTCAAAATACATCTTCTGTTTGCATCTTATCAAAACTGTAGCTGAGGATGTGTCAGATGTGTCTACTCAGTTCCACTGGAAATACAGACAAGCCTCAGATATAATTCTTGCCCTCAAGAAGCTCATAGTAAGGGGAAGAAAAGTGATCCACATGCAGGTAATGTCCACATTGGATGGGAAGAGAGAGTCAGATATAAAAACAAAGGGAAGAAAGCTATAGGAGAATAACAGTCCATATAAAAAAAAATAGGATGAACAAAGACCCAGAGAGGAAAAACCACCGGACCAAAATAGGGGAACTGCTTTTGAGGCATTGGTGGTCAACACTGGAAAGAGAGAGCCTGGAGATGTGACCATATATATCACTTCATGATAGAGCTTCTATGTCATGCTGAACAGCTACATCTCTATTCTCTAGGACCAGGTCTCCAAAGGGGTATGCAATGACCTTTGGGAGATTGGAAAGAAAACAGAATTTCTGATTATATTTAGTTTTATTTTGTGCTTTTAAAATTTCTGTGCATCTGTTTTTTGAAGCACTTAATACATTATTACTTTGCATATGTGTATTTATAACTAAATAAACATAGATATAGTGGTATGGGAAATTCTTGAGGGTTTTTTTTTCTTTACTGATAAGAACATGGTCAAATAGATTGAAGACTGTTTTCTAGGCAATATGGAGCTCATGAAGAGTTTTAAATATGGAAGTTAACTCACATATGGAGTTTTAAATATGAGAATTAAATTCATATTTTCAATAGATCAAAGTTTATTTTATGGATTCACTGGAATCCTTGTCATCCAACTATTCATTATGAAACAAAATTTAGTATAAAGAGATTCTGTACTTAGCTTCTAACCCTTACATATGCATCTTCAATACCATCAGTGGAGTGAATTTTCCAAATGCAGATATTATTATGCAAATTCCCTTGTTTAAAATCCTTCAATAGATCCCCATTGCCTCTAGGAGAAAATTCAAATTCCTTAGAAAAAAATATCATGCTATCTCTTATCTGAGCTTGTGCACTTAAAGTACTTGAGGGATGGAGAGAGTTAGGTCCTTATTTTGTATGCCTTCAGCACTTGTTCTGGCCCTAACTGTGGGTTGAGTTCCTGCAAGTGGAGAGGACTAGCTGTAATGATCAGGTGTTTAGTGGCATCCCCCCACAATCTCCAGCCCCTACCTTTCCACAGCCAGGTGAAGCCTATAGCCCTAGGGAAAATACATAGTAGGGTACAGTATATACAGCCTTTTGAAGATTTGAGTGGGGACATTCATCCCTCCAAAGAATGTTCAGAACTTACTAGGTTTCCGAACCAGGGTGGCCAAGCTCACCAGTGATGGCAGAAGCAGGCCTTCTTATGCTTTGGAAAATCAGGGATTCGCTCGGGTCTATTTCAGGTCATTAATTCATTTGTCAGGGCTCTCTTTTCTGGTTTACTGTCACTGGTATCTTCTCTTGAGATAAAGTGATGGACTTTCTGAGGACCAGCCACCTAGGCACCCAGGCTTGGCTACTGTACTTGATCTCTAGAATTCTGATGAGACCAAGAGGGCTCAAGTGATCATTATAAGGCTCCACCTAAACAGTGGTAAACCTTAACAGTCAATGTTTACTTTGACAACCCTCCCAATTGCCATCTTAGTGACTTATAAAGGTGAGCTTATATTTATTTGCCAAGTACTCTAACTCCAGTGTCTTCTTTGCATTATCAAACAATCCATAATTTTTACGCTTAATTCATAGGTGTAAACAATAATTCCACAGCCCAACTGCACCAACACCCGACCCATGACGTTTTCCTTTGTACTGAGAAAGCCTTTGATGTGGGTAGGAACTCTCCATAGATATTGTTCTCCTATATAGGCAGGAATTTCCAGTATGAAAATCCCATCCTTGAGACTACTCAGAGATCCCCCTTGTCTGCTTTGGGGAAGCATTTCTTAACAGCACCATCGATTCCCTCAGTTGTAATATAGCACCCTTAGGCCTGGACCTTCTCCCCCACTAACACTGACTCTCTACTGGGTCACATACCTCCCTCCCACGATGGACTCAATGAAGTCTCCTGGAACTGAGAGTTTACTTCAACAGTCATTAGAAGAGAGCTCAGGGAATTGAAGATTGAGTAGCTGGCCCAGTCTAAAGATGTTAATGGTTGTTGTGATGTTGAGATAGCTAGCGAGCTAGCTATACTGTACATGTAGTCTTCATCCCAGTTTCTGGCACAGAGCTCCCAAAACCCTTGGAAATCCTAAGTGATAAGAGTACAATCAAGATGTCTTTTGTTATATCAATAAGGTGACTTTTCTAAAGTGGCTAAGGATGAGGGCTGGTCACCAGAGGAGCCAACCATGTGATTAGAGGGTTGGGACTTCCCTTCCTACCCCCCTGACCAACTGGGAAGAAAGAAAATATAGAGTTTGAATCAATCACCAAAGACCAATGAGTTAATCAATCATACCTATGTAATAAAGCCTCCATTAAACCCAAGAGGTCAGGGTTTGGAGAGGGCCCAGACTGGTGAACACATGGAGGTGTGAGGAGAGTGGCAAGCCCAGAGAGGGCACGGCAGCTCCACACTCATTCCTCATACCATGCCCTATGCATCTCCTCTGTCTGGCTGTTTCTGAGTTATATCCCCTCATACTATACTGGTAATCTAGTAAATAAAATGTTTCTGTGAGTTCTGTGAGCTGCGCCAGCAAATCAATCAAACCTGAGGAAGGGGTCATGAGAACCTCTGATTTAGAGTCAGTCAGAAGCATAGACAACAACCTGGATTTTCAACAGGCATCTGAAATAGGGTGGGGGTGAAGAGGTGGGAGACAGTATGGTAGGACTGAATCCTTAACCTGTGGAACCTGGTGTTATTATGATAGGAAAAGAAATAGGATAAAATAAGCAGAGAAGGAAAGGATTTGGACCTGAGGTCCCTGGGTAGAGAAAGACATATTTTGGAACAATTCTGGGACTGTTTGACCATAGCAAACCCCTCAGGCTCAAGGTTCTTCTTAAGAATGTAACAGACACCACCTACTTCCCCTCAGATTCCCTTAGGAATTTGACAAAAGACCTGACTAAAAATAAGTAGACCATAAAACCTATGACCCACTAGGAAAGGTATGGGCATCAACCACCCCTCATACAATGAAAACAAGCCAATGAGGAATGGACAACCCAGCACCTATCCAGCAAGGGTAGAACCTGAGAAGGAACAAGGGAGAAGGAATGGGCAGAGGTGGGAGGGATGGCTACCAGAACCTTACAAAATGAGAATTTTCCTACTATTCTTACTTTCTAATCTTATACTCTAATAGACTTTTGCCTGCTGCTCATTTTGTGTGCACCTCTTCAATCTTCCAAGCACTGAGACAATAAATCCCAGGTACTGAGATTAAAAAAAAAATCCTGTAACACTATCTCTATGTACCGGATGCGATCTCTGGTTACATAGTGTCAGAACTGGGCTGAATTGTGGGATACCCAGTTTGTATCCCAGAGAATTGCTTGATGTAGGGAAAAACCTCCATATATTTAGCGATCAGAAGCATCAGAAGTGAATAGTAAAGGAGATTCACGGGAAAGAAACACACAGTAGGAACAAACTGGGTTTTTCCTACATAGGGGGGAAAAAAAGTTGAGTTTTTGCTTAAGAGTTGCTGACAGAAAGAAATGTCCTCCATTATTAAGCTGTTCTCTGACAGAAACCCTTAAGGCAATATGACAGATAAGGTACATTCAATAATTCTAAAAGAGAAAAAGAGTTAAGAATCACTTAGTAAGTTTTTATTGTCCCCAAACTAACTTCCCTGCCAAAAACCAAGTCTCTCACACTCCCCCAACCCAAGCCAAGTAAACCCATTTCAGGTAAGTGTTTGAGGGGAACCTGCATGGCTCCATCAGTTAAGCATCTGACTCTTGATTTTGGCTCAGGTCATGATCACACAGATGTGGGATCAAACCCCACAGTGACAGTGCTGAGCCTTCTTGGGATTCTCTCTCTCTCCCTCTATCTCTGCTTCTCTTCCATACACTCTCTCTCTCATTCTCAAAATAAGTAAATATGAGAAGAAGAAGAAGAAGAAGAAGAAGAAGAAGAAGAAGAAGAAGAAGAAAAAGAGGAAAGAAAGAAAGAAGAAAAGAAAAAAGGAAAGAAAAGGAAAGAGAAAAGAAAAGAAAAGAAAAGAAAAGAAAAGAAAAGAAAAGACAAGACAAGACAAGAAAAGACAAGACAAGACAAGACAAGACAAGACAAGACTGCAGGTAGGTGACTGGAGAGATTGAAAGGAAGTGAGCTAGGGGTGCCTGGGTGGCTCAGTCAGTTGAGCATCCGACTTCACCTCCAGTCATGATCTCATGGTTTTTGAGTTCAAGCCCTGTGTCCGGCTGTGTGCTGACAGCTCAAAGCCTGGAGCCTGCTTCAGATTCTGTGTCTTCCTCTCTCTCTGCTTCTCCCCCACTCACTCCCTCTCTCAAAAATAAACATTAAAAAAAATTAAAAAAAAAAAAAAAAGGAATTGAGCTAACAAAGGATCAGGACCTAACTGGCTGAGTAGTGTTAAGGAAGCATTTTTTTCTTTAAATCATTCTTGTAGCTGCACGTAGGATTCCCAACAGTTAATCTAAGTATCGAAGTGAGACCACCTTTCTCTGAGTCACATTCATCTATCTTTAAGCTCAACAGATCTCAGAATGTGGTCCCTGGCACACCAGCATCAATCAGCATCACCTGGATACTTGCTAAAACTAGAAATGCAAACTCTCAAGCACCACCTCAGTCCTACTGAATGAAACTGGAGGATGGACCCAGCCATCAGTGTTTTAATACACTATCGTCTTCGTTCTAGACAGAAGATCTCTCTGGCCTGTTTGCAGCCACCTGAAAAAAAAAAAAAAAAACACCACTTCTCCTGTTTGACTGTTTATTCAAATCATTGCACTGCCCATTCTACAGGGTATATCTGCTTTCATTATTATATGTGCTTGAGTAAAGAGTGCAAATGAGCTACACTGAAGAGTAAACCTAAAAAAAGAAAATGACCAAAATTAAGACCATCTGCACCTGCTGCCAGGGGTTTTTCTCTCACTGCGACACCATGCATCATATCCAAACAGTACAACTGTGTATTCAAACACAGAAGCTCCCAACCACTAAAGATACAAATAATATAAGTTTACATGGTAAGTGATATAGTCTAAAAACATATTTTGGGCTTAAAATAATTGAACTTGGCAAAAAAAAATTGTATACATACATACATATATATATGTATGTGTATGTATGTATACATACATATTATACATACATACATATATACATGTACATACATACATATACATGCATATACATATACACACACATATATGTATATACATGTATATGTATGTATATACATGTATATATGTATGTATGTATGTATATACATATTAAGATGCTCACGGTAAGTATTCAAGGATATAATGATATTAATACCACCTGTGCCGTAGCCATCGTAAATGAATCAGCAACACACATTTGTTCATTTTTGTAAATATCCCATAATGGATGCTCCTGAACAACACTGTAATTTCCATGAAAATGCTCCTGAAATTTACTACTGTATTTTAAATACATTAATTCATTATGGTTTTCTCCTATGTTTTTCCCTCCCCTTCCTGGAAGGTGGTAAAACCACAAATCATGTTTTTCAGATAATTTTCATCTCTTTCAAGTGCATTGTTGGACTGTATATGTTTTTCTAAACATATTACCATTCCTGATATATTTTATTATTTTGCTCAATATCCTACTAAACATTGTTTATCTTTAAAATAACACACACAAAAAAGTTGCTATTCCCCAATGTATTTTGAGCCCCAATCATTTCACAGATCAAATGCATTCAAACTCTCAGCTCATTGCCTGAATTTCCTGGGTCTATTGAGAATTACTACAAGGCTTTGCAGTTTTGCTCCTACAAAACTGTTAAAAGGATAAAAGATGTTATAAGACTTAATTGATTTTTTTCTCGATAAAAGGATTCTAGGACCTTGGAGAATGGGCACCAAACAAGGGACAAACATTGCAAACACAGAATTTAAAGGAATATTAAAATAAAGACATGTGAAAAAATAGGTGAAATGAATCTATGCTATTAGAAACCAAGATCATGGTACCTGTGGTAAAGGGGTGAGTAGTGACTGGAAGGGAACAATAGTGGGCTTTCTGGGTGTTGGTAATGTTCTTTTTTTATTAATCTGGGTGGCGGGCACACAGATGTACAGTTTGTGAATATCAGCCTTACACTTTGTGCATTTTTCTGAAATATAATGTTTCCATAAAACTTCAATATGCAATAAAAATAGTTAATGATCCTTTAGTAAACCTTAAAAATAAAAGTTAAAAGTAATAAAAAATAATAAATAGCTCTATTTTAATATTGAAACCAGTGAAATAAATACTCAAAATAAATAAAATTCAAATAAAGTTAAATACTAGGCTTCCAAGGAATACCTACAACAACAACATGGCCACAGGTAGAGTATGAGATCACTTAATTCTTTAAAAAATGAATAAACAAGCAAAAATTAGGTTGAGGCAACCAGATATTCCTTCTTTTAGCAAAAGCTCCCTGCATATACACTCTGCACCTGGCTCTGTTCTAGGCTCCAGGAGTACAGAGAAATAAGTCCCTGCCTTTGGGAGCTTACATTCCACTGGGGGAGGCCAGCAACTAAGTGATAGCTATGAAAAATATAACTCCACATGGGGACGTATGGGAGAGACAAGCAGTGGGGAGAAAAGTAAGGCAGGGTGAGGGAGTAGGATGAAGTGGTAGGTTAGGATGATCAGATGAGGCCATAAGGCCTCTCAAGAGGAGGTGAAATTTGAACAGTGACCTGAATGAAGTAAGGGACCAAGTCCTCAACAGACCTTCTGGAAAGTGTTCAGATGCAAGGAAGCAAATGCAAAGGGGCTGGAACTTTCAAGAAGGCCAGAATGGCTAGGGAAAAGTGGGCCGAGTACGTGGTAGTTGATGACTGGCCAAATCAAACAGGCAGTGGACAGCATCAAGCAAAGCTTGCATTTGATTTCAAGTGTTCTGGGAGCCACTGGAGAATTTTGAGCAGGGTAGTAGCATGATGTAATTAGAAGACAGAGATTTAGATTCTGCTTCCAGGACTGCAAAGATATAGAATTCAGATTTAAAACACATCTAATCATGCTATATAAATCCTTGTGATTTGATCTGATTGGTTTCTTGTCCCCTGACCACTTTTAGTTAGCTACTGAAAGAGCAGAAGGATTTTGAGTCCAGACTTCAAACATGAGCTCTGCCAATGCTTAAATTTTTAACCTTGAGCATATTTCTTAACTGTCAGAAATGGGAACCAAAGGCACTTAATGCATAGTAGTTGCTCAACAAATGGTAATTAGTGCATATTTTTAAGGTGAAAAGAAATCCAGAAGGAAAAGAGACCTTTCAAAACACACTCCTTATTAATGAATTATGTCCTGAAGCATAGGGTCATAGAAGTTTCCAGAAAACTTCTAACTAAGTCGTCTTAGTCTGTCTGGGATGCTATAACAAAATACCACAGTTTGGGTTGCTTATAAACAATAGAAATGTATTTGCCATAGTTCTGGAAGCTAAGAAGTCTAAGATCAAGGCACCAGTATGGCAACATTCTAATGAAGGCCCTTTTCCTGGTTCATAGGGCATCCTCCTTACATGGTAGAAGGGGTGAAGGAAATCTGGTCTCTTTTATAAGGTCTCTTTTATAAGAACACTAATCCTACTCATGAGGGCTTCCCTGACCTAAGCACCACCCAAAGGCCCACAAATTCTGAAAAAAATTCTGTTTGGGAAATAAAAAGCCTAACCTGAAAAACTGAAGGTATCCTGGTTACCTTTCAGTAGGAGAATGATTAAAGTATGGAACTAACGGCTACCAGAGTACACGATGCAGTGGCTAAAAGAACAAAGTAAATCCAGGGAACTTTCAAGAGTAAAGTGCGGAACTATATAAACAATACAAAACTAAATAAAATGATTCTCCACGCATCTAAAGAGACACTTTGAAAAAACTGTCCGTGACTTTTTCACCTTTATTTTTCCTTTTCACCATTTATACTTCTACACTATTTAAATATTTTTCAACTGACATCCATCTAAAACAAAAAACACAAAATCTTTAAAATTGGTAAATATATCCTCAGTAAAAATAATATTTGTGTAACTGGAGTTAAGAATCCAAATCAATTGAAATAATTTGAAAAACAACAGTATTTCAGTATTCATTAAGCACATATGCACCAGGCACCATGCCAACTGCTTTATATGGATAATCTCCTTTATTCCTCCCAAAACTCTAAAGTGGGTACATTCTGTAGATACAGCAACTGAGACGTGAAACAGTAAATCATGTGACCAGACTCACATGCAGAGCTTGAATTCTATCCAGGTGCATGTGTTTCCAAAGAACATTCTTTAACCATAACTTAACTGCTTCCGAACATAATGGAGATAAACCTAACTTTATAGGACCATTACCTTTGCAAATTCTATCCTCTGCCTAGCCTACTGGCTAATCTGAATCTATATTGGTGACAGTGATTGATCCTTTTAAGTACTGGTATCACCTGTAATCCTGTCACCAGAATTACTATCACCTTAAACTGTAACTTTACAGAGGGTAAGGATTAGATGCAACAAAAACAGATTTAAGTATTTCAGAAGATGATTACAATGTTGGTGAAATAAGATCCCCTATTAAAAGTTGCTGATTAAATTAACAACAAATGATGCTTATAGTATTTAGTTTTTACTGCAATTGCACAATTTTATCAAACTAAGTATCATCTTTTTTTTTTTAAACTTGTCATTCTGCCTTTTTGTTCTGTGACAGGCCTTAGAGTATGCTACTGAATTTGAGCAATATAATACCTTCAGTAAGTTGAGTGACTCAGTTAATCTTCATAAACAAAATGGTGGCCAGGAACACTTTTCAAATAGGCACATCTTCTGTAGTTCTTAAGAGACTGCCATGCAATGTGGTGCAGGATATAGAGAGAAAATGTCTCAGATGAAAAGGAAAGTTAACATTTACATCTGAAAACTGTTTCCTTGCCATGTTGCTTGACAAGTGATGTGGATAATTTTATCCCCTAGTGAGGTTTACAATTTGCAGAACTAGTAGTTATCTTGATCTCATCAGAACCAAGTGAAAAAGAGTAGACATTACCTAAATATCAGGCCTAAGATGGAAATAATCCATATGGCAAATGGGTTCCATTTTTTATTGGGAATTTTTTTTACTCGGGAGATTTGCTCACAGGAGCTTGATTGGTTCCTGGGATCCTCTTTACCAGTAGAAATCCCACCCGCCCTTTTTTTTTCCTATTTGTATAAATCTTTTCCCATGACAATCCCAAACATTGGCTGGGTCACGGTTAGCTGGCTGGGAAGAAGGTGGTATGGGCAGTGGCTCTGTGTAGCATATCAGACATTTTGTTAAGTATGAAATCCATTTTGTAAATGTATGTCTGTGTTTCAAAGAATGAATAAGTTAGCCCTAAATCTTATGCCTTAGAAAGAGATTTCATACACTTCAACGTCATTACATTTAACTCTGAGTCTATCCTATAAAAGTCACTTAGGAGGTTCGTGGGAACAGTGACCTTCCAGTTGAACTTTCACTGTTGTGTTCCTGTTTCACCTGTTCTGGCCACTGCCTTCAGTTGCAAATCAGAATAGGTATTACAGACCTCAACACCTTCAATGCGTCATTCTTCTACTCAGTGACAGCATCTAACCTGACTGCAGTATCCTCCCTATGACCTACTATGGTTTGTGTTCCTCCTCATCAAGATGCACAAAATTCTGCATTCTTTTTTTCATTGTTACACACTGCATCTTGGAGCATCATCGTAGAGATGAGTGTGTGTCTGTGTGTGTACACTGTTGGGCAAAATATCCTGCCAGCATTTTCTGACATATTAATTAGTTACTTATCTGAGGGTTACCAACTGTACCCTCTCACTTATGTGTTGAAACATTCTTATGTTCGTTTTTATTCCCCATGTTTCAAGATATTGAGTCATAGATTCAACCACATGCTCACTGGGTTCATACCAGCATTTTTCTAGACTATTCAAGTTCTTGTCTTAGGTCACTCACCTCCCTGAAACTTAACACCCCCTTACCTTTTAAGAGTTTCCCTTCTGGGACAGCTGGGTGACTCAGTCAGTTAAGCATCCAACTTCGACTCAAGTCGATCTCACCATTCATGAATTCGACCCCCACATCAGGTTCCATGCTGACAGCTCAGAGCCTAGAACCTGCTTCAGATTCTGTCTCCCTCTCACTCTGTCCTCCCCTGCTCATTCTCTCCCTCGCGTGCTCTCTCTCTCTCTCTCTCTCTCTGAAAAGTAAATAAACATTAAAAAATTAAAAAAAAAAAAGCTTCTCTTCCTTAACCCCTGGACCAGACTCAGCAGACATTCGTACAATTGCTTGTCCTAGAAGGAAGAAGATCATTCTTAAATCAAAAAACAAAAAATTGTTATTCTTGTTTAAAAAATTAAGTACATCAACCAGTTTAAAATCAATGGGACATTATTGGTCACCTAATCTAATGGTTCTCAAACCTGTGAGGAAACAAGCAAGACTACTTTGTTAGATTTTTGGGACCCACAACCTGGAACTATAATGACAATAGACACATGTGACTATTGAACACTTGAATGTGGCTGGAACAACCAAGGGACTGCATTTTAAATTTTCTTTAAATTTGAATATCCACATGTGGCTAGTGGCTATCATATGGGACAGTACAAACATAGATCATTTTCATCATCCCAGGAAGTGACACCTTTGAAAATTCAATTATAAGGTCTACCATTTGGCCCTAAAATCTGTATTTTTAGAAACTCTTTGGTTACTTCTAGAATAGAGCCAGATTTGAGAATCATAGAAATATATGGTGGCAAAATATAAACAGAATTGGAAGAAAGAAGAAAGACAATTGGAAATTAGGTATTAGAATTGTGTTTGAACTGGAGGTAACAGAGCCAAATCCAGACAAAAGGGCTACTTTCCCAAAGTAGTTCAAAGTATTGTAGCCACATTGAGGGGAGCTAATTTTTAACAAGCAGAACAAAAGTATAGAGTGATTTTAAATTATGATTAAAAAAAAGACTTCAGCATGTAAGTCGTTCTGAAGTAGGAGACAATCAATGAAGAACTGGATAAATCATGAGATTCAGTGCTAGGTCTGTGAAGTATGGAGCACCCATGTTATTTGATGCTTTGTTGAAGGGACAGGTGCAGCAAATTGAAGGAGCCATGAAAATAGGCCATAGGAAAAAGGAGAAGAGGGGATTTTAAGTAAAATAGAAATCAGCGTACATACAGTAAAGATAAGGCCACTAACAATTGAGGTGCCTCTTAGCAATCTTTGAGTCAATTGCTTGCCTACCTAGCATTACAGTTTAGCCAAGGAGATTCCCGCGCTATATGTGCTATCAACTGAATACCTGTTATTTCATGTGCCTGTAATCTTTACTCTGCATCTGTTGATTTTCAATATAAAAATCTATCTGTAAGCCCAACAAAAAGTACACATAGCAATAGTATGTGATTGCTTTTGATAGTCACCATATATCATAACAAGGGCTATAAAAAAGATCCATCATATCCTTGGCCCACTTAACATTTCTCTGACCTCTTCCTTTCTACATTTCTTCTCTTCCCAGATCCCCAAATGAGCTAGATGTAGGCGACTGGACATAAGTGGCAGCTGCCAAGGTCCACTGTTTCTAATATGGATAGTAGCACTTAAATGTGTGTCTTTGTCTATCAATTCCTGAATAATACTAAATGCCTCTACCAGAATGATGTTTTGGTGTCTCCACAATATGCTTCTATTAGCAAATATATGTGGAAAGCTACCAAAATGGAAACTCTGTCTTTTAAGCTATCACATGAATTGTCCATCAAGCTCAGTGACTAGCACATGGTACATGCTCAAAAGTATGTGATGGTTAACCAAGTGAGTAAATTAATAAATTGACTCCCAAGAATACTGGTTAGTGGTTATCAACCAAAAGCTATAAACCAGAACGGTGTGGGTGTTTGTTTTTGTTGTTTGGTTATTTAAAATATGCACACAAGTCTCTCTGATATTCTCATACATCTTGAAGAGTGGAGGAAGGTGGGAGAAGCTAGGATTAATAAGGGCATAATGTGTATTTTGAAAAATCTTCCTGGATAATTCAAATATGTTCTGTTCTCCTCAACTCTTGTTCCCGTTGAGAAGCCCAACTGTAAACAGTAACTGAGCTGATATGTAATAGTAGTAATAACCATAACAATAAAGTTGTTCATAACATTTGACCTTACAATCATGCTCATATTTAAAAATTTGTCAAAAGACCTTCATGTATGTCATCTCAAAGACACCCACAAAAAAAAAAAAAAAAAAACTCCAATGGCAAGATTAACATGATGGCTAGTATTTAGTGTTTTCATAGCAACTTAAACTTGTAATGCACAGAAAAATGAGGAAACAGAACATTAGATGACAGGGAAAAAAACAAATTTAAGGTAAAAGTTTTTTTTAAAGGAAGGACCTTGAATATTATCATATTACCATTACAGTAATTTTGCTAATCAGCATTACTGACTTTCCAGTGAAAAAAATCCTTGAATTAGATGTTGAGAAATAAATTGTAGTCTTTACTCTGCCATTTATTATATGGAACTGTAGTAAATAATACAATTCATCTCTTTGAGTCAAGGTCATAAATAAGATTTTCCACCTAAAAACTAAGATATTCAGTCACCCTTTCTGAGCCTTGATTTCCTGATCAATAAAATGGGAATAACTATAAACCTGCTTGGCCATCCTCAAAAATTACTGGGATGATCAAATATAGAAGCCATATAACAAATGCATTTTTATCCTGCTCGAATTCAACTAAATGCACTCAAAGCTTAGAGACAGGATAATTTATTTTTTTTTAATGTTTATTTATTTTTGAGAGCATGAATGGGGGAAGGGCAGAGAGAGAGGGAGACACAGAATCGGAAGCAGGCTCCAGGCCGTCAGCCCAGAGCCCGACGCGGGGCTCGAACTCACGGACCGTGAGATCGTGACCTGAGCTGAAGTCAGACGCTTAACCGACTGAGCCACCCAGGCACCCCCAAGACAGGATAATTTAAATTGTGCTAGTGTTTTCATCTCCTGTGTCCAATGATGACTGTGAAATAGGTCCAGAAATCTACGGCTCAGACTGAAAGAGGGAAAACCAACTGCTTGACCTTTTCAAAAGAAAGTGTATCAATGTGCTTTCTTAAGAAATTTTTATGGTTAATTTTCACTTGTGATTTTTGCCTCATTCAATCATTTTGGTACCAACCACTAGGTATGATAAAAATTCAATGTTGATGGCGTATCTCCCTATTAATGATCTTGACATTTCACGGTCATAGTTGTTTTTAGTCTATTTCTCAGTCCCAGATTCAGAGTCTACACGCACACACACACACACACACACACACACACACACACACGCAGATGCACATTTGCACAGAGTTTGCACACCATTCCACAAGGGTTTTCAGCCTGCTGAAGCTCACATTAAGGGACCTTTAACTTAAAGGAAGCTGCCCTTAGTTACATCCACAGCCCAAGACTCTATTGATGACACACTTGGAGTTGTCAACTGTAATTCCAAGCATAACAGCAAAATTATTGCCTAAGTAATTCTTCTCAATCAAGGCATTTCTTTCCATCTCCTAAGTAAAGCCCCAATGTCACTGGTGATGTTTTCCAAAGGAGCACACATATCGATCTCTGGTGTTTATTCATTACCAGGCAGGTGACAACACAGCTTTATTTCATTTTTCCCCTCTGATGTCAAGGCATAAACTATCTTTTAATTCTGACACATTTATCCATTCAGGAGACAGTATGAAAAACAGTTGAGGGTCACCTAACCATCTATCACCTTGGACTCTTCAGGACAAAATGGGGCTGCTATCTCATTTATAAGCCAGAGCAACCAGGGTGATCCCAGGTGGACAGGTTAAAAATTGAAAATCCAAGCTATTCAACACTAAGATCTGATGTTTGGCATTGCCACAGCCTAGGCCACGAGTCTTTTGCACAGGGCCAAAGAAGTCCAAGTGAAATAAAAGAGGTACCATATGACAACTAAAACCTCAGCCCACATCCATCTGAATGTGCTTTAAAAAATGACCCAGTCCAATGTAAATATGGCTCTAAAACGTAGCTGTGACTGTCCTTTTCATGGGAAAGCTAAAATGTGTCTGTGCTTGTCCCTCTCTCCCCCTTTTAAAATTCTCAGCAACTTCTGACAAATCTATTCTTTGCTACCACGAAACAAAACAGATAATGGGGTTCTGAGTTACCTTTATCCTGACCCATTTTGTTGGTAACTTTACCTACAATGATGACACCTCCAAAAGGCTCTGAGAAAACAGATATGGCAGGATATACAGAGGATGTTTTTCACCTTGGAAGATGCCTAATATGAATAATTTCCACATTCTGATACTTAGAAGTGAACTGAATCAAACACTTAGAAGTCCATTTAGAGATGCACGGAGGTCAGTGTACTAATAAAGTCACCTACTTAAGAGTGGGTACCTGATGACTGTTATTTCACTTCCCAATGTCTAAAGCTCTTAGACATTCCACTATCCATTGAATGAAAAATAATAATAATAATAACTCAACCAGTTTAGCAAGTCCCTTTTGCAAGACAAGTGGGTAGTTGGTTAACTGTGAAATCCACCTCAAGCTAAAAAAAAAAAAAAAAAAAAAAAAAAAAGGTGATCCTTGAACCCATGTGCAGGAAGCTTTTGATGAAATCACAATTAATTTTCTCCCCTGAAATACACACTAGTCAAAAGCTGCTTCTTAATCATCACTCTTTCACAATTTTATATGAATACCAATGAATCGTGCAGTACTGTTTTAAAAAACATTTAGAAGGAAAACTCATCACCGGTTGCACATTATTTTTTTATAAATGTCATTCTACATTTATACCGGCAAATGCAGCAATCTATGCAAACCAGATTTGAATGGTTAGCAAAGCAGAGTATTTACAAACACCTTGGATACTTTAGCATTCACACTCTTTCTTCCTGCCACAGTGAATTTGAATTGGATACCACAGCTGCTGTCAGATCCAAACACGAGTGCATCCTTCAGCTGCCGCCCCCTACCAAGAAAGCCAGGCAAAATCTGCCCATCTTTCATCCGTATCTCCTACCCTATAGCTCACAATTAGTATTTTCAGTGGCACAGGAAAATCAAAGGACACCAGAAGTACAACCCCCCTCTCCACCACTGATGGACTTAAGAGCCATCAGAAGCACCCACTGAACAAAACCCACCCCTCAAACGCTTCTGCACCCCTCGACCTGGTGCCTGTTCTCCCAACCACTGCCACCATCATTCTACTTCATCATACAGAATCAACAGAACCCAGTGGTATACATTTCAACAATAACAACATCTCATAAACCTTTGTTTGAAACACTGGCCCCCATAGGCCTACAGCTAAACTCCAAGGATCATGATATCAGATAATGGCATGGTAGATGCTCTTTCAGAGCTACAAAATAAAACCAAAGCTTAAGTTCTGTTTTTCTTTCTACTCAGAAATCATAAAGTTATTTGTCCTTACGAGGAAGAGATTAGCACATTACATTATTCATCCATGTATCTTTCGTACCTCTTTTAATCTAAACCTGAGTACATTCAGGAAGACTTAATAACTGCCTTTTCAGAGCAACCCATTATTATAGGGATTTTAATATCTCTTGTTGCCCATTTTTCTACCGGTAACAGGTAGTGCACAGCCACATTCACCAAAGTAGGATTTAATGAAACCTAATGTTCATCCAAAAGAATCTCTCATGGCTAAATAGGTAATACTGTAACACAAATATTTTTGTGTTTGGAGCAGATTCTCTAGAGAAAGGCACAGGCAATGTAATAAGTGACAGTTTCTTAAAGGCTAATATCTTCTTTAATCTATTTCCATAACAGAAAGGGGAAAATACTGTATTAAGTATTGGGTATGCTTTGGGGATTACAGAAACAATTTCAAGTATTATGTATATGTTAAACCACAGGGAAAACTAGGAATCCTACACATACATTTTATTTCATAAAACACCGAAGTGCCTTACATATTTTTTTCTTTTTTATTAAAGAAGTAACTTAGGTGTGTGTGTGCGTGGTGTGTGTGTGTGTGTGTGTGTGTGTGTGTGTGCGTGCGTGTGTGTGTAAGCATGGGTGTGCAAAAAAGAAGAGAAATAAAACTACCCCTAATGCTGGACCAGAAACTGTGATTGTCACGTCAGGTAATGAAACCATTAAATGCACAGTATTAAGAAGAGACAAGATGCAATTAGCCAAGAAATTACTCTGATCTCAGTGACATTTTCAAAAAATCATAATACAATATACATCGGAAGATGTGATTGACAGCCTAATCCAGTTTTGATGGGACGTAGTCCACATACTGTGAGTAAAGCAGAGCATGTCCAGATAAAGCTCACAGCTGTGAATCTCTGATATGTCCTTACGGTCTTGTCACCCAAGAAATTCCTCAGGTTTAAAAGATGATGAAAGTATCGAACATTAATGACAGGATCATCTCCTGCCCTGAAATAAAATGTACTAATCCCTTTTGCTAGGTCTATGAATTCCTAATATAAATTATATAAACTCTAGTAATTCATCTCTGTTAGCACAGTTGTGTTTGGAAATTGTACAGCAGTCTTTGCCCTATTTGAAATGTTAGATGAAAGCAAGACATGTTCGTGTAAGCTGGAGCATAAAGTAATTTAACAGAGGGGACAGAATAACTTCTGGATAATGAGAACTGCAGATGTAAAAGAAGGGAAGTTTAAAAGTTCTAAGGTGGCTTGATAGATTTATGTTTCATCTCTGTAGAAGCCAGAAATACAAATGTACAATTTTTAAATTAAGCATAGGTTCCTTACCTTAAAATGGCTAAATGACACCAAACAACTGCCACTAGCACACAGTTAAATGAATTAACAATTATTAATCGGAGACCTTAGAATTTTCAAATAAATTGAATTATTAGTGAACAGATCAAGTGGGATGATTTTCACTAGGTTTATAACTGTATGTGATTATGTTTATGAAACATTCCAGGGTACACCCACATACATATTGTGCATTGTATAGAAATGATGTGTGTTATGAGATATCTATGTACAAATGCACAGCAAAAAGAGTAAATACAGGGTGCTTGGTCTTTTAAAATCTGCAAGCACTTAAAAAATACTGACAGTATTATCAATGTATTTACAATCTGATTATAATTCCTGATTTTTAAAAAAATTTTGGACACTAGTACTTTGAGTTAACAATTAGAGTCATGGTTCAAGAAAAAGTGTAGATTGACAAAGAGTGCTCTCTAAAATGCAACTTGGAAGAAAACTGGAACACATATCTCAGGACACAACAGCATAATAGATTCATTTTTAAAACTGAATATACTATATCTAATCTATGGGGAGAATAATTAAATGATAAGGAGACCAACATTACTAAAAATATGTTGATAGCTGTTCTTTGGAAACACCTTCAGAACAATTGGAAAATCACATAAATCTTTTCTATAATCATACTTTACTGTTAATAATAATCAATACTTTCACTTTATCTGCCTTATCAACTAGCCTTCAAATGAGTTTGTTCTGTTCTCAAAATCCAAAGCTATCTTAAATTGTTAAAGATTTACTATCACTAATATTCTTTAATGAATTTACATAGCACCATTATTCATAAAAGCCAAAAAGTAGACATTATCCAAATGTCTATCAGCTGGTGAACAGATAAACCAAAGTTGGTCTATCCATCCATACAATGGAATACCACTCAACAATAGAAAGGAATCAGCTGATAAATCTTGAAAACATTATACTAAGTGAAAAAAGCAAGAAACACACACACACAAATTATTACATAATTGTATTTATATGAAATGTCAAGAAAAGGAAAATCTATAGTAGCATACAACAAATTAGAAGGTGCCTGGGGAGAGGGATGGGAACAGAGATTGATTCCAAATGAGTATGAGGTTTCCTTCTGAGGTAACGTAAATATTTTAAAATTAGATTGTGATGCTTCTTGCCCAACTCTATAAATTTACTAACCTTCACTGAATTCTACACACACAATGGTTGAATTTTATGGTATGTAAATTATATCCCAATAAAGCCCTTTTTAAAAGGAGAGAAAATAAATGAGATATTTTTTTAAAAGCCAAGAACAATTTAGAACAGAAGAGGAAGGAAAATTATAAAGAGGGCCTTTGAGAACTAGCATTATTAATACTTCCCTAAGGTGATTGCTAATGGGAATGATATTAATTTGAAATAGCAATCATTACCTTTTTCAAGAGCCCTTGTGTGTTGCCATATGGATGGTTACTATTGCCTTGAATGGCTTACTAATGGTTACTATTGCCTTGAAACAAGGTCTCAACCCAAGCAAGAAACTGAAAAATTTTCAAATAAAGTAACAGACACTTAGTTGGAAAGAAAAGCAGACAATTTTTCACCAAGAGCCTGTCAATCTTACCATAAAACTCCAGCAGGAATCATTAGCACCCATACACCTCTCCTTATAGCCATGAAACATTACCTCCACAAAACCCACTGCTAACTTCAGAGTTCACAGTATTTCCTATTTTGAGAGCCCCATAGGAAAGAGAACAGGAGAACCAATTCTTTTACATCTGCCGAGCGAGTGACAGTCAAAACCAATGTCATAAAATCAAAAACTAACAATTACACAAAAGTTCCCAATACTTCCAGGAATTAAAAATGCCCCACAGGTATAATGGGTTACATATGATTCAAGCCCCTCAAACTTGAGCATTCAGCGGACTTGGAATTTGAGGCAACCCATATGTTATAGTGGAAAGAGGAAAGGGAAATGACCTGTTTTATGTTAGTTACTTGAAATGTTTAAATATGTGCACAATAGTGTCAGGCCGTAAAGTAGAAGCACATCAACTTTACAAAGTCACATACAAAGGAGGCGGTAGGTAATGGATTTTGCCACTTATGACTCAGTTTCACAAAATAATGCAACTGCACTCCCTAAATGGTTTTAAATTTATTCAAGATGGGTGGAGCCATGGGTGTCAACATGCTCAGCAACTTGTTAATAAGGTGCTTGTTCTAGAATCATTATTTGTATTTGCATATATTGGATCTTAAACCCCATGGTATTTTCTTTTTATTCCAAGGTCTAGCATCTTTCAAAACTACCCACAAATCATGTTCTGTTTACAATTCTTGTGGAAACTTTTGTTGTGGTTTGAAATATCAATTTCTATCATTCTTAGGGTTTTTCCCCCCCTAGAAAAGCACTTTTAAAGGAAAAATAAAGATTAAACTTCTTCAAGCTCTTATCAAGTTTAATTAGCAATGAGAAGGCAAAAAATTCCCATCCAGAGTAAATTAAAAAACTATAGCCACAAAATAACATTTAAAAATAAAAAAAATAACACTTAAAAATATCAGGAGTTTACTGTGAAACTCCTAATAACCTCCCCAATTTTTTATTCTACTTGTTAATTGATAAACATGGATCATATAGTGAAGAGTAACACTGAGGATATATTAAAAGTCTTTATTATTGTTGTTGTTATTATTACTGTGGTTTTGTCTCCAGTTTGGGGCAAAGTTCCTATGCATCTTGACAATGAAAAATATGTATATGTAATTTTCCTAAATTCTTATATATGGCATTTTTTTTCACTTTGAAAATTCACAATTGTACTTTATACCTGACTAAGTATGATTGTTCCTTTATTTAAGGTAACTAAATATCATTGACCTGAATTATTCCAAATTGCTTTATATTACCCATTTTAATCCATCAGAGCACAAATCATTGGAATTTTATTTTATCTTAAAATATAATCTTCAGTATATTTTGTGTTATTTACAAAAATATAGTATAACTTTACAAAGATGATTCCAATGTAAAATGGGTCAAAGAGTAAATAAATATGCTTAAAACTGTGTGGTAAAATGCATGAAGTTTCAACTTGCATTTGAGAATTTTTTCAAAGGTTTTACCAATTTGTCATTTATATCCCATTTCTGGGCAATCAGCTACAATTTTGACATTGTGTTCTAAAGAAGAAAATGGTCTACCTAAATGAAAATCAATCTCATCACTGCCCACTCAGGTTGCTATTTTAATCTATATAGTATAAGGGGTTAAATGGACAAGAAGAATAAACTGTATCAGGGACATTAACATTTCTAACTTCAAATATGAGTACTTTTCTGGTATGTACCAATTATGAAATGCCTTTTGTTAAAAATACAGTGCTCTGAGTAAAACATTGCACGTTTATTCATTGCCAATAGACTTTAACGATTCATCTGACATTTCTCTTTCAATGTAAAAATTCATTTGCAAAAGCTATTTCCACAAGCAAAGACCAACTCCTATATCTCCCTGTGCCACAATCAGACCTGGAGAGACAAGGAGGAAAGGAATAAAATACAGGAAAATCTTTTTAAATAAATTTTAATTCCTAGAATAATGGGTCAGAGTTCCTACATAGAAGATCACTATCCCTTTTTACCTATCAGAAACAAAGGCGGATGAAATACTTTCATAAGGAAACAAGTTAGTGTGTTATTTCAAAGAATTATATGAAGAATGCCATTCAAGGAACTGGCTTAATATTGAAGGGGGGAAACCCCAAAACACAAGTAAAATACTATTTTAGAGGGAAGGAAGGAAGCACAGAAGAACAGAGGGAGGAAGGGACGGAGAGAAGAAGTACAGTTACTATGTACTCTTTTTTTTTCCCCCAGCCTTATTGAGAAATATTTGACATACATCACTGTGTAAGTTTAACACATACAGCATGATGACTGCATTTACGTATATTGTGTGACATGATTACTATAGGTTCATTTTCTCATTTAGAAACAATAAAAAGATCAACAGAAGAAAATTTTTTCTCCTTGTGATAAGAATCCAAGATTTACTCCCTCAATGGCTCCCCTGTATATACTACAGCAGTGTTAGCCATAGTCACCATGCTGTACATGATATCCCTAGAACTTATTTACCTTACAACTTTAAGCTCGTCCCATGTAACCACCTTCCTCCAGTTCCCTCTCCTTCTACCCCTGCCTCTGTTAACCACATGCTGTTCTCTTTTTCTATGTTTTTCTTTGCTTTGTTTTAGATTCTACATATAAGTGAGATCACACAGTATTTGTCTTTCTCTGACTTACTTCACTTAGCATAACTCCTTCAAGGTCCATCCATGTTACCACAAATACCATGTACTCTTAATTACTACCTGAATGACCAAAGTATACTGTATCTACCTTCTGAAATTATGTATTTAGGAGCAAATTTCCCACCTAGGGCTTATACTTCTTCTTTTAATCTGTATCCACTATAAAAGCATCATACAATTAATACAAATCAAAGAACTGGAAATTAATTTAAATGCTACTTATCATGTAATTAAGAGAGAGCAGTAATAGGAAAGCTTGCATAAATAGAATTGCTGCTGAATTTTCTGAGCTAGATGATTTTTGTTTTCCACTTAAAGCAAATGTTAAATTTTTTTTTTTCCTGTCAAAATCCTAAATAGCTTTTTGACAGGTTGGTTATGGTTAATTAATTACTTTCATTTGCACTAAGTTGTATACTTGAAGATGAATAGTACATGATAACAAGGCCAGCCTCTGTGAGGGAGACCTTTGGTGGTCTATGCAGTCGGCTGCCTCATCACAGAACTAGCTATCTGCAGGAAGCCTGACTTTGAAAGGTACAGCACATCCCATAACACCCTCCCCTAACTGAGATGATTGTAGCTTCTTCCGAAAAGTGATGATTAGGAGAGAGAAAAGCAAAACGGAATGCTGTATGAATATTTCATGTAAATGAAAGCAGGCACTTAGCGACGTGCATCTTGATTGATGCTAGAGTGCCTCTAAACGTCTTGACATTGAAGGGTTCCGACTCCCCTTCCCTCCATGACTGCTTCAAGAGCTGCAGTTAATAGTAGAATGTGGCCATAGTTAGCTGAAGGGCTCTTTATTACCAGCTGATATTAAATAAGACCACAGGCCTCAGGTTAGCATAAGTGAAGTCCGGGTGAAAGAGACTTCAGAGGGAACCCTAAATGAGGTATGATAGTTACATCTTATTTGGGTTTCTATTTTTTCCCTCCCTGGAGCATAATTGTTTGTTGTTGTTGTTTTAAAAAAATTTTTTTAATGTTGATTCATTTTACAGAGACAGAGAGAGACACAGCCTGAGCAAGGGAGGGGCAGAGAGAGAAGAAGACACAGAATTGGAAGCAGGCTCCAGGCTCTGAGCTGTCACCACAGAGCCCGATGTGCGACTTGAACCCACAAACCGTGAGATCATGACCTGAGCTGAAGTCAGATGCTTAATTGAGCCACCCAGGTGCTTCTTGGAGCATAACTGTTTATTTCACTGTTAATCCCCCTCAAGAAAGAGCCAAGGACTCAAACTGCTAAGCAGAAAGAGGCCCAATAAATAAAGTACAGATGGATGAATATGATCTCCAAATCTTCTTAAGTAAATAATAGTAGTGATGGCTGTAGTAAATAAAAGGAAAGCTCTTGTCATGGGAGTTTTTATAAATACAATTATTTTAAAAATGAGTTTATCATTTTTCTAAATTTATGCAACAAACCATTACTTCCTTACTCTCTCCCATATATGCAAGGTTTATCTTCCTGACAAGTAAGGAGATCACTTAAGAAACTGAAACAACAGAATAATTTCAAAATGCAAATTCGGTTGGGTGAGGTCAAAATTTAGAAGCGCAGTTCTGGGGCAACTGGGTGGCTCAGTCAGTTAAGCGTTCAACTTCAGCTCAGGTCATAATCTCACGGTTCATGAGTTCAAGCTCTGCATCCGGCTCTCTGCTGCCAAAACAGAGCCCACTGCGGATTCTCAGTCTGTCTGTCTGTCTCTCTCTCCACCCCTCCCAGCCCAAGATATGTATGAATTAAAGCCACATTACAGACATATCACACACAAAGATCCTTCAGTTTAGGGTGCCTGGGTGGCTCGGTTGGTAGGACATGTGACTTCAGCTCAGGCAATGAACTCATGGTTCGTGAGTTTGAGCCCCACATCAGGCTCTGTGCTGACAGCTCAGAGCCTGAAGCCTGCTTCTGATTTTGTCTGTCTCTGCCCCTGCCCCCCCCCAAAAATAAACATTAAAAAAGAAAGAAAAGAAGCACAGTTCTAAGACAGCAATGAGAAGGATGATAGTGATAGGTTTGCTGATGTCACCACAACCCCTTCCTCATGACGTCAGAGTTTTGGGTTATTTTCCCTCAGAAAACTCCTGGGTAACTGCTACATGCCCAGGTCAGGATTGCTGCCTCTATTGGCTCTTCACAAATCTTCTGCCATTGAAAGGTAAATAAAGTCTCCATGAGCTGTAACCACCAGAGAGCTTTCTATCCATACCTCAACCAGAACAAAGAGCCTGGAGAGAGTCACTGGCAATATCCAGGCATGCTAGCAGCTCCTAGCCTCAGATGCCACTACCCTTCTATGAAAGCCCCTAAAGACAGAAAGGAAAGGAAGGAAGAAAATCCAGGAAAGTATCTCAGAATCCCTGTGCTCACTTAGAGACTTCAGTTGCATTTAAAATATTCAGTTCTACAAAATGATGAGCAACACCAAATCAAATAACCCATTTTGTACTTTTCCAAGGCCCCTTCTCTTCTGACTCCCACTCTATAACTCCTGAGGCTCCTGTAAGGGAAGACTTAGTATTTCATGCAGGAACAAAATAAAACTCTGAGGGGTACAGGAACACATGCATATAGATTTAGGAACGGAAAACGTGATATGCTTTTGAGTGTATTCAGATCTGCCTCAGTGCATCACAGAACTGGAGAAGACTTTTCAGAATCACTTAGTCCAGTCTCCTGATCAAATGAGGCAAAGAAGGGACTTGCCAAAAACCACGTATTAAAGGAGTAATAGCAAAACCAGTACTAGGGTTTAGATCTCATGATTCTCAATTTTTTTAATGTCACCAAAATTAATCTATCATTAAAGTATCAGTTTTGTTTGAATTTACATGCTGTCTTTCTTTCAAAAATCCAATCTTTGGGGCGTCTGGGTGGCTCAGTCGGCTGAGCAACTGACTTCAGCTCATGATCTCATGGTTTGTGGGTTCGAGGCCCGCGTCAGGCTCAGAGCCTGGAGCCTGCTTCAGAGTCTGTGTCTCCCTCTCTCTCTGTTCCTCCCCTGCTGATTCTCTGTCTCTCTCTGTCTCTTAAAAATAAATGAACGTTAAAAAAATTTTTTTAAATCCAATTTTCAATTGTTAGTAATTTATCTTGTCTTACAGCATCCTAGACCCTCTTATACTCGTTTAAACATTAATCCATGAGTAGTGATTTCATTAAAGAATAACAATTCATCACATATATTTACACAAGTTTGCAAAGGACTTTCATATTAATTATCCAATTCAGCCCATCCAGAATTCTTGGAAAGCAGTTATTTCCTCTGCAATTGAGAGGCAGAAATTGAGATTGAGTTCCTTGTTTTAGCTAACGGAGATTGTGAATGACAGAGCAGTCTCATACCCACATTGACCTTCTGGGGTCATCTATTACCACTTAAAGACTGTTTCAAATTTCTCCTACATTAGAATACAATCTTTCCATATTTGTCCAATCAAGTTCTAATAGCCAGTTAGAGACAGTGTTGAAGAACTGACCTAATGTTTACTTCATTTTTATCTAGTGTATTCCCATTGTTTCTCATAGATGCCCGTATGGTACACATATGGCTTCCAAGTGACGTCTTTGTGTAAAATATAGAATAGGATGCAGTGACTTTTCAAATGGCATTAGTACTATAAAATAGAACAAAGAAATCTGCACTCCTATCAGCTTTTAGTGAGTTACAAAGCCTGACAGTAACACAGGCAGCTTTCAAGGCCATAGGCAGCAGAAATGAATATAGTGGCATTTGGAAAATGACAAGGTGCAGATCGTGGATGCCATTATCATCATCATTCTTATTATTATTATTATTCAGAGATTTAATCCAAAATTCCATGGGCAGTCATGCAACTGACTTTATAACTGTAAACTGAGGCATTCATTGTACTGCACTGAACCTAATGCTTTAATTAAGTTTCAACGTGGCCAATGACAACGACCATGGCGCACATGGAGGCTATGAGGTGGAGGCCATGCTCTGCCTGCCCGATCACAGTCCCTGGGAGCCAGGCAGGAGCAGCGGCTGCTGATGCCACAGTTAGATATTTATGAAAGAGATGATCTGAATTTTATCGTAGTGGTATAGATCAATTTTCAGGACAGAGTCCTTAACAGTGTATTCAGAGGCTAGGTACAAAACCAATTTTATCTGCTTCAGTGATGTGTGAACTGTATGAGGAAAGACATCTCCCAACTCTCTGATAGCTTATCTTCCCTGGTGGCCATTTATGCATGCTCTTGTAAATATACATATTTTACAAGGGAAGGGAGGGGGAGAGGGATGCTCTTTAAACTCTCCTTTGAGATGACCTTGAAGTAGGAGCATTTGAATCTTCCAGGAAATTAGCAGCCAAGTGTATTTCAATAATGATGGGTGGGTGGGAAGTGCCACTCAGGAAACTGGCAATATCCTGGATTGCAGGCTCTTGACCAGAACGTCTTTCCCAATGACGCTGTTTCTTCAAAGAGGCAGAGAAAAGCAAAGCTGCCTGGACCTAGAATTCAAGGTTTTCCCCTACACTGGAAGGCTTAGCCAGTAAAGAGGCTATTACAAAGAAAGTAACAATGAAAGAGGTGTTGATCTGGTATTTTCTCAGGCATGTAAGTCTAATAAACATTGGGAGGGAAATGAAAAAGCCCTTCCAAGCAAATGTAGAGGTAATTACTTGCCCTCACACAACAGCAAGGATGGCAAAACAATAGCAATGAAAATTAACCTTTGCTTTGCATTGTTTATACTAAGACTGTGGAGTCCATATGTAAGCCAGATTCACTAAAACAATTTTTTTTTTTTTGAGAGCAAGACAGAGAGAGCACGAGGGAGCATGTGTGCTAGCATGAGTGGAGGAGGGGCTGAAGGAGAGAGAGAATCTTAAGCAGGTTCCACACCTAGCTCTTAACCCACTGAGCCACCCAGGCAGCCCAACAAATTTTCCTCCTTTTCTGTTTCCAGACTGTCTGGATATTGGGTGCCACTTTAAATCTTACATTATTTTTTTCAGGAATGTCTCCCTTCCCCAACTTTTGAATATACATCTGAAGAGTAATTCCTCTCATATGTCCAACACTTGGGCTCAAATATGTACGTAGTGGACAGATTTCATAGGCATTACCACATACCTTTGCATAAGTCCCTCTGTACTGCCGAGGCCAGAGATGAGTAATCTTCTTTGGAAAGGGACAGATAATATTTTAGTCCTTGAGTTTCCACATAGTCTCTGTCACAACTATTTGACTCTGTCATCCTAGCTTGAAAGTGGCCATAAACTATACATAAATAAATTAATGTGGCTGTGTTTCAATAAAACTTTACCTAGGAACACTGAAAATTGAAATTTGGATAATTTTCATATTTCACAAAATATTGTATTTTCAGCCATTACTTAAAATGGTTTTAAGCCATTCTTGGTTTACAGGCCATACAAAAACAAAATAGCAGGCAGAATTTGGTCCTTGAGCTGTAATTTGCCAACTGTGCCCTAGAGTAAAGCATAGAATCTCAGAATTCATATGCTATCATACTTAGACTGTTACAGTTATTTTACACAGGTATTTTTCCAAAGCATGTGACCATCTTACAGTTATAACCTAGTTAAATTGATACTACTGTTCAAAGGAAAACAGTGGGCAAAGCATCTACCTGGCTTATGATGGAACACTGTTTTGCGAAACCCTGGACACAGAGACAATCAAATGAGGTGACCAAGAATAGAAATGAGGACTTTTAATATACAGAATCTACTACTCATACAAAGCTCTGGATATGTGCTGCATTCATAACCATTGAGCAGTATAACTCAATCTTTACATACCTTAACCATCACACATACTTTCCATTTACAGCCACATATTTACATATTTCAGTCAAAAGAAATCATAACAAGTAACTGTGATTTTATTATTTCTCTTATCGGGAGATGTGTGAGTCCATCCACAATCAGTGTAATTCTGTAGAGGAAGGAGAGGAGGCAGACTGGGAGGGGTAGTTACTATTTTTAAGTCTTCCCTTAGAGTCAACATGGTACAGGAGATTGGGGTGTTAGACCTGGATTTGAATCCTAACACCCTGGACCTATTACCTCTGTGACCTCTAAAGCACTATAAAAGGGAATTATAATACAATAAAACCTTAGTTTATGAGCATAATTCTTTCTGGAAACATGCTTGTAATCTAAAGCACTTGTATATCAAAGTGGATTTCAAGAACCATTGGCTCAGTTGTGACCATGTGACATTTGGCGTCGCATACAACTCGTTTTGCAAGACATCACACTTTTATCAAGTTAAAATTTATTAGAAATCTTTGCTAGTCTTTGTGGAACAATCACAAAACAAGTTACTCACAATCCAGGGTTTTACTGGTATTTAACGTATGGAGTTTTTTGTGAGCTGAAAGACAACACACATAAAGCCTGACTCTTGGTAGATGCCAACTCAGTCTTTGTGCCCATTCCCCTTTCCCTAAAAAAAACAAAGAAATTGGCTATGTGACACCCTTACTTTTTTGCAGGTTCATCTTATCTGCAATGCTACACAGCTACAGTTTTTGAGAGAATATGTCTCCCAGTTATTCTTACATAATCCAGAAAAGGAAGACTGGTACTAATGTGGCTTTACTTCTCCTTTCATCTAGGTTCATTCCATCAAATTCCCAGGATTTAAAAAAAATAAAGAAGAGTTTCCAAATGCAACACATTTTCTGTTTCATGAGTCCATTTGTCATATCAGCGTGGTGGTGCTAATTCCAGGATTAAATCACCTACTCACAAGCAGACACCATTATAGATTCGATGGTAATGGCACTTCGAGCTATACAGAGATCCAGTAAATTGTGATTCCTCAACTGACCAATTTCCATAATGAGAAGAACCTCCATTCTGGCCAGGAACCTGAGACAGTCTATGATACGCTGGATTTTTTTTCTTTCAGACGAACAGTGGCTGGAAATGCACTTTTTACTACTTGCTCCAATCTCCCTTTGTTATTCTGCCCAGACCCTGTGCCCAGCCCTGGGAGCATCTAAATCAGCAGGTCACAGCCCCTGTCCTCACCACCTCCCAGTTCAGTGGTTGAGACAGACACGTATGGAGACAACAGCATCCTGCGAGCACCTACAAAGACTGTGCCATGCTGTTCTCCTGCAGGAGTCAGGCAAGACGTAACCAAAGAAGGAAACCTGGATCTCGACATTAAGAGATAAGTAGGAATTTAGCAAGGATGGAGAGCATCCCATACAGAACAGATAAGAACAGGTAAAGAACTTCTCCACGAAGTTCTTGACGAGTGCCCAGATACCTGGGGGCTGAGGTGAGCACACTCTCCTGTGTGACGTACTGTACATTGTGAAATCCTCTGTTTCAGAATTAATTACACAGCACTCTTCTTTTTTTCTCTCCGTTAAGCTGTAGTATAGACTCTCTGAAGGCAATCTATCTAACAAAAAGGAGAAATTTGGGGCACCTGGTGGATCAGTCAGTTAGGCGTCTGACTCTTGATTTTGTCTCAGGTCATGATCTCACCAATTGTGACTTTGAGCCCCAGGTCGAGTTCTGCACTGACAGGGAAGAGCCTGCTTGGAAATCTCTCTGCCACTCCCCTGCTCTATCTCTCTGTCTCTGTCTGTCTCTCTCTCTCTCTCTCAAAATAAATAAATAAAGTTAAAAGAAAAAATGAAAACAAAACATGTATTCTCATTAAGAAAAAAAGGATAAAGTCAAGAGACTTCAAAGATGAACAAAAATGGGGGCGCCTGGGTGGCGCAGTCGGTTAAGCGTCCGACTTCAGCCAGGTCACGATCTCGCGGTCCGTGAGTTCGAGCCCCGCGTCAGGCTCTGGGCTGATGGCTCTGAGCCTGGAGCCTGTTTCCGATTCTGTGTCTCCCTCTCTCTCTGCCCCTCCCCCGTTCATGCTCTGTCTCTCTCTGTCCCAAAAATAAATAAAAAACGTTGAAAAAAAAAATTTAAAAAAAAAGATGAACAAAAATGTAGAGGATATCTGATAAATTTTGACCTCAAATGTACTTCCAAAAAAATGTATAAAGACTGGTAACTAATAACTTAATAAAGTTCACTTAATAAAGTTAGAAGTACTTACAAGCCATACCGTAAGAATTAAAGGGAAAAAAAAGGCACTCCGTTTACCATCAATCAGTATCTGCTATGTGAATGGATAAATGAAAAACATGAGGCCAAAAACAAATCAGGCCTTCTAAAATATCAGACTATACCAAAAAACATAAAGCTGCAAGTTCTGACACTTCCAGAGGAAATCTGAAACTCTGTCCTACAGCAGAAGTAATGGTCTCTCAGTCCCTGCCCGGGTCAGCTTCAAGTGTTGGGAACCTTTGCAATGCCAGTCCCACTGGCTGGCAGTATCTGGAATGAACCCTCATCTGGAATGAATAGATTCACCAAAGCTGATGTGAATCTATTTGGGGTAGGTCTCTCCAGCTGCCCACCTTCTCCTTTCCCAACCATGCTTCCCTAGCACTCATGGCTAGACCTCTCGTGGCTACTCTGAGCCCCTGACTGGGATTACAGCACTGAACCACAGCTAACTTAGCTGAAACCTTGACATCCTGCCTCAACTCCCTCTCTAAAGGCCAGACTATATCTCTAAAATCCCCAGCTACACACCAACCATGATCCTGGGCTGACCTGCATGGACCACCCAGAATAGCAGTGATGACCGCCCCTTCTCTCCTCCTCCTCTTCTCTATCAGTAGACTCTTCCTGTTACACTATACCAATTACTTTACGTCAGCCCTGTCTGCATCAGCCAGCCAGGACTGAGCTAGTGTTTCAGCTCCCTGCCCCACCGCACACACTGACAAGGGAACTGCTGGCTACTCAATGTCATCTGAACAGCCCTGCCACAGACTAGAGACCCAGGATCATGCTCAGCATTCCCTATCCTACACCCCCAACTTTGGACGCCTCCTGTACAGAGGCAGGGCTCTCAGTGAGGCTAGTGCAAGGCAGAACACTTATAGGCAGTTGCTTTCCACTGAAGGTGTGTTCAAAACACTAAGTATCTGAGGGTGTTTTTTTTAAAAACAGGGAGACAATTTTGCTAATTCCAGTATGTCATAAAACTCGGTAAACTAGCAGGTGGTGAGTGTTGCCTCATTGTGGGACTCAAATTCAGCTTTTTAAAATCTATTAAATTATTACCTGCACAGTACAAGCCCTTGCTAAACTCCCGTACCACGTGCAGCTTAGTGATATATAGATGGTGCATGAAGACATAAGCAAAGTTACTTCCATTTCCATCTATGGTTTTAAAGGATAATCTCGTATAGTCAAATTTTGCAGGTTGATTTCCCCATAATTTAGCAATATCTGTACAACAATCAGGTGAACAGCAAGCACATGAAAGAAATAACCTGAAATAAACCCTAAAGAATACATCCTCATATGTAAAGAGAAAGTAGGTTTGAATATCAAGACATTTTCAGTATTCTAGAGGAAAAAGTATGAGTCCCACAGATACTTAATTCCTTTTTTGATAGCATAATTCACACTTATCAGGCTGCAGGTTCTTTCATTATAAACAATCATAACCCCCAAATCTAGCCAAAATTTTAGGTACATTTAACAAATGTTCGCATTTTAGAAATCAAAATGAGTCTCATTAAAATTATAACAGTCTTTCTAATCTTGAAAGCTGAGGGTTTAAAGAAAGTCTTTAGTGTGTTTAGATTGTCATTTACTTTTTATACCCAATTTCCTGTCTTCCCTGGTTAGACAATTAACCAGTATTCAAGTTTGTGGAATACTGAGAAGCATGAAATTTACATAAATAAAATAAATTAAAACAGTTAAACAATACAATATTGCCTCCTGACGTCTCCATTTTCAGATGTCATCAACAAATAATCAAGATACCAAGTCAGGGCAGGCATTGTTCCTTAATAATTGCTTAGATTATCATAGATTCACTAATCATTACAATATTATTCAGAAATTTGTTTTTAATCCAGTGAACATATTGCTAATGACTGAAACATCTAACAGCATCATCTTTTCTAACAGCAGCAAAATGCCAAGGAATTGATTTTAATTAGGTTTTAGAAAAAGAATTATGTGGAATTCAAATATGTCATTCAATTTATATGTCAAGGAGACCTTCAAAAAGGATTATGTGGTTAACTGGACTTTGGGATAGAGGGAGGTCTGTGTTTGGGATTCTGCAATTCATTTTGAAAGCTCTCCTATACATACACATACTGCTGCTGAGGATCTTACACCACTCTACATTTTCCAACAGGTTTCCTTCACTCTCCTTCTTCCATGGCAATAACCACCAAGGCAGATGATTGGGATGTCTCAGTGTCAAGAAAAATGATCACTTCCCCATATATTTTGTTTATGTAACCGCAGGGGGTTCCAGTTTTAAATTAGTAAGGCAGTGCAGAATTTTGCATTAAGAACTTATTTAATGAGGTTTAGAATAAGCAAAGCCTTCCAAGCGGACAGAATAGAAAGGAAACCAGGGAAATCCCACCATCACTAAAAATAGACCATTTTGAAATGGCTAAATGGTGGGGGCACAGTGGGGGGTAGGTGAATTAGACACATCTTTGTCCTATAAAACTCTAGCAAGCCACATGCTTAATTATTCTAGGTGACCTTTCAGAAGATGACAATAGTATTTGTTTCGGGTACTTTCTGACCACCTTTGTTGCACTGGGATCTGTGAGGTTAATACCTATTCAGTAAGATTCATAAAAACTATCTGGGCTTCGTGAAGGAAAATTCTTAAATCAACCTTACATTAAAGGATGATTAGAACACAGTACAAATGTTTCCAAATATTTTTTTAAAAAGATTCCACTTTCACGGCACCTGGGTGGCTCAGTTGGTTGAGCATCTGACTTTTGATTTCAGCTCAGGTCATGATCTCATGGTTGTGAGATCTATCCCTGTGTCAGGCTCTGTTCTGAGCATGGAGGCTGCTTGAGGTTCTCTCTCCCTCCCTCTGCCCCTCTTCCCCATTCATTCTCTCTCTCTCTCTCAAATAAAAAAATTTTTAAAAAAAGAATTTCACTTTCATAAATCACCCGTTCTACTAAATAAATAAAGACCAGTGAAGAAATTCTGACCTCAGTCAGGAATTTGAGCTCCTAAATTCCCTAAAGCCCTTTGGAAGCAATCTATATTTTGTGCTGAAAATCTATTCCCCCTGACTGGTAAGTGACTACCTTTTTAGTCACTGTATATCTGATATATGCAACAAGATTTTAAAAATTAATGCCTAAAGCTGATAATGCTTCCATAAAGAAAGGTTAAACTTCTCATTATTTTATTCTTTCATTCATTTGTTCATTCTTCCACCCACCCATTCACTTAAGAATTATTGAACACCTGGGGCGCCTGGGTGGCTCAGTCAGTAAAGAATCTGACTCTTGATCTCAGCTCAGGTCTTGATCTCATGGTTCATGAGTTCAAGCCCCACATCTGGCTCTGTGCTGACAGTTCAAGGCCTGCTTGGGATTCTCTCTCTCCTTCTCTCTCTGCCCCTTCCCCTCTTGCTCGCGCTCTCTCTCTCTCTCTCAAAATAAATACATAAACTTAAAAATAAACAATTATTGAACACCTGCTACCTTATCTACTCTGCTCCCCAGAACAGTTCTTTCCTGACCTCACACAAAGCTAAGATAGCAAAAATCTTGCGGCAATATAAACTCAAACATAGTGGGAATCCAAAGCTCTAGGAAATGAGTGTCATGTGGTGATAAAAGAATAATGGACATTACTGCCATTCTATTCCAAACTGCAGCCCATGCAAATTAACAAAAAGTCTAAATAGAAAGGTCTTACTATCCCATATTCACTCAAAGCCAACTCATATGACAAATGTCTGAAATTGCCATTGATGTGGTACTCAACAGAGATACATACAAAGTACAAGTGACACAAGGAAAGGGAGGGGGGCCAAAGGGTGAATGGCTCAAGTCATGAAAGATTCCTCAAAGTGAATTTTTGGAAAGATGGGTAGGAGTCTACAAGAAGACCAGGAGGAGGGAGTATCCTGGTTGAATGAAGCAGCAAGAGGAAATGCTCAGAGAGCTGTAGGTATTTCTGTAGAGGTTCTAATGGAGGGGATACTGCTGGAGGGCAAGAGAACCAGATCTAGCTGGGCCTTGTCTATCTTACTAAGGAACATGAGTTTTATCCTATAAGACATTGGTTCTCAAATATTTTGGTCTCAGAATCCCTCCTACTCCTAAAATTTACTGAAGCCCCTAGAAACTTCTGTTGATAAATGTATCAATATTCACCATTTGAAAATTAACACTGAGAAACATTTAGCAATGTCTGGGTAGTGCTCAGTTGAGCATCCAACTCTTGGTTTGGGCTCAGGTCACTATCTCACAGTTCGCTGAGATCAAGTTCAATGTGGGACTCCGTGCTAAGTATGGAGTCTGCTTGGGATTCTCTCTCCCTCTCTCTCTCTGTCCCTCCCTGCTCATGTTCTCCCTCTCTCTCTCTAAGTAAATAAGTAAACATTAAAAAAAAAACTGAGAAATGCTTAAAATATGTATTTATTAATATAGTTTAAATGCCAATTAACCCATTGCATAAGAACATAAATATTTTAATGGAGAACAAACAGAGGGTTACTGGTGGGGGTGTGGAGGGGAGAAGGGCTAAATGGGTAAGGGGCATTAAGGAATCTACTCCTGAAATCATTGCTGCACTACATGCTAACTAATAATTTGGATGTAAATTAAAAAAAATAAAATTAAAACAAAGAACATATATATTTTATCAAAAATAAATATATTTTCCCCAAAAAAGTTAGTGGGAAAAATTTAGTTATCTATTTTCACAAATCTCATTAATATGTGGCTTAGTTAAAAGCTCAATTCTATTTCTGCATTCAGTCTGTTATAATATATTATGACATCACAGAGCACTGGTAAACTTCACAATACATTCATGAAAGAATGGGAGTTTAAAAGGATAAGCAATGCTGTAAGATTATTATAAAGAGTTAGACCTTCCAGATGCTCTGAAAAATCTCAAGGACTTCTAGGGGTGTCCAGGCCACACTGTGAGAACATTAACACTATTGTTGTTTAGAAATTAAAAGTTACATTTTAACAAGGGGCATACACTGACCACATCTACATTTTAGAAAATTATGTTTCGATAATACAGATATGAAAAAAAAAAACAAAGTAAAACTATTCTAGGGAATATATCGGTTTCATACATGGAACAGAAAATTTTCATGATCTTTAAGTAATGGCTTTCCACTAGAGGGATTTTACTTTTTAGCATTAAGACAACATATACCTCCTCAAATATGTTTCATATGTGCCTGGTCCTATAATTTACATAGTAAGAAATTAACTATCAATAACTTTATGACAATCAACTTGAAAATTTAAATAATGGGGTGCCTAGGTGGCCCAGTCAGTTAAGCTACCGGCTTTGGCTCAGGTCATGATCTCAGTTCATGAGTTCAAGCCCCACGTTGTGGGGGTCTGTGCTGACAGCTCAGAGCCTGGAGCCTGCTTCGGATTCTGCATCTCCCTCTCTCTCTCCCCTCCCCTGTTCCACTAGAAAAATATAATTTACCAGAACTTACACAAAAAGAAATCCTGAATAGTCTGATAACCAGGACTGATATTCATCTTGTGAACATCAGTTAAGTAACATCATTTATTTATAGCTGGCATCCATGGAACAATCAGGTGTCCACTCTGGTTGGCCTATGCCTATTCCTTATCTAATGTCAATGATATAAAATATCATCCTGACATATATCCATGAAATGACTGAATCAAAAAACTTTCCGGCAAATAAATCTCCAAATCTAAATGACTTTTTTATTGAGATATACCAAACATTCAAGGATAAAAATTATTCTAAACTTATAGAAATTATTCCATAGAATAAAGAAGAACCACTCTTTAACTCATTAAGAAAAACTAATATAAAATTGATACCAAGCCTGTCAAAGAGTATACAAGAAAGGAAAATTAAAAGACAACCTCAGTCATAAATCTAGATTCAAAATTCCAAAATAAAATAAAAGCAAACTGAATATAGTCATATATAAGAAGGGTAACACATCATGACTAAGTGAAGTTCATCTAAATAAGGTAAGGTTGCTTTCATATTAGAAAACCAATTAATGTAATTTACCACATTAATAGATTAAAGGTACAAATGATAAGGCCATCTTAATAAATACAGAAAAAGCATTTGATGAAATTCCACATTTTTTTTCTTTTCAGCAGTGGTCTGGAAGTTCCATCTAGCACAACAAGGGGCAGCAGGAGTTGTGGGGTGGGGGGTCTTCATTTGCAGATGATATAACTGTGTAAACCCAAAAACCTACACATATAAATCTTAGCACTAATTAGAGAATTTAACAAGTTGTCAGGATATAGGGTCAATATAAAAACAATCAATTATACTTCCACATATCTTAAACAGAATATGAAATAAAATTTAAAATACCATTTAAAATAATATCAAATATATGAGATAGCTAGGAAATAGTGTAACAAAAATTTCCAAGAATTTCCCTTTCCCTTTAGGAAAGAGGAAAACAAAGTATATTGAAAAACATTAAAGAAGACTTAAATGAATGGAGAAATATTCAATATTTAAATATCAGAAGACTCAATATTATAAATTTGTCAATTCTCCAAATTAATAAATTCAAAGCAATCACAATCAAAATCCTAATGGGTTTCCTGTTGAAACTAACAATCTGATTCTAATACTTACATTGAAATTCACAGATAAAATAACCAAAATACTGTGGAAGATGTAAAAGATGAGAAGACATGCTCTACCAGATATGAAGTTATTTTTAAATATAGTAATTAGCATATTGTTACAACTGAGATAAACAAATTGCATAAAGTAAAAACAAAATGCAGTTTGACACACGTATGGGGACTTGATTTTAGAGCATTAGGAAATAATTTGCTCTTTCTTTCTTTCTAATCCAGAGCATTAGGAAATAATTTGCTCTTTCTTTCTTTCTTTCTTTTTCTTTCTTTCTTTTTTAGAAAGAGAAAGTACAAGTGGGAGAGAGGGACAGAGGGAGGGAGGGGGGAGGGATAGGGGGAGAGGGAGAGAGGGAGGGGGAGAGAGAGGGAGGGAGAGGGGGAGGGAGAGGGAGGGAGAGGGGGAGGGAGAGGGAGAGGGAGAGGGGGAGGGGGAGAGGGAGAGGGGGAGGGGGAGAGGGAGAGGGGGAGGGGGAGAGGGAGGGGGGAGGGGGAGAGGGAGAGGGGGAGGGGGAGAGGGAGGGGGGAGGGGGAGAGGGAGAGGGGGAGGGGGAGAGGGAGAGGGGGAGGGGGAGAGGGAGAGGGGGAGGGGGAGAGGGGGAGAGAGGGGGAGAGGGGGAGAGGGGGAGAGGGGGAGAGGGGGAGAGGGGGAGAGGGGGAGAGGGGGAGAGGGGGAGAGGGGGAGAGGGAGGGAGGGAGGGAGGGAGGGAGAGAAAAAGAGAGAAACTTAAGCATGCTCAGGGCACCATGCTCAGCGCAGAGCCCTACCCCATGAATCTGGAATAATGACCTGAGCCAAAATCAAGAGTTGGGCACTGAACCAACTGAGCCATTCAGTCACTCCTCTTTTTTTTAAATAAAATATGCTAATAACATGGCATACATTTATGAAGATCCCTATCTCAGAGTGAGCACAAAAAAAAAAAATCTAAGTGTGAATAATAAAACTCTAAAGCTTTTAAAAGGTAATATAAATGAGTATTTTTATATCCTCACAGTTTGGGAAGGATTTCTCAAAAAAGACATCAAAAAGTACTAATCTGAAAGAAAAGACTGACATATTTGATCACCTTAAAATTCAGATTTTTTCTTTATGAAACACAATAAAATGTTAAAGACAAAGCTGAGATTAGGAGAAGTTAACTTTCAAAGCATCTATCTCAAGGACTGGTGTCCAGAATATATAAAGAATTTCTACAAATAAATAAGACAATTCAACAAAAAAAATAGCCAAAAAAAAGTAAACAGAAACTTCACAAAAGAAGAAATCTAAGGTGGCCAATAAACATATGTGTGCCTGATATATACCATGTCAGATCGTCTTGGCCTTAAACTTGTCTCGATGGCCCCTGGACACTTGTTCCAGCCCCAGCCAGTGCCAAGGCTACCAACCATGAAGGGACTCTGACCAACTTCATAAAGATACTAGGCAACAGCATCTGGCCTCAAACCCACCTCTCACCTCTTCCACAGAAACTTCGAGGTTGATAATTAGGACCACCGAACACCCATATATGTAGAGTCCAGACGTGTATGAGATTCAATGTCCCATGTAATCAATCTTTGACTAGAAGACAGTAGCCAATGAATGAATTCTTTGCCCTTCCTCCTGTTCTTCCTCCCTCCCATTCTACTAAGCAGATAGTCGTGAGAAACAATCCTTTACACAGCCTCTCAGAAGATAGTTCAATAAGACTGATGATCATTTGCACTTGATAAGAGAAGTACCTACTTTAAAATGTATCCCTGAATTTGCCATTTCTCCTATCTCACTCCCTGGCCCCTTAATAGTGCTCTCTTGGATTACACCCTCTATCAAAGCAATAGCACATAAGCCTTTTCCTTAGGCTCTGCTTTCTGGGGAACTCAAGTTAAGGCAATATGAAAAGTGGCTTAACCTCACTTACAATCAGTGAACTACCACAATGAGATACTAAACCCAGCCATCAGATTAACAAAAATTAAAATTCTGATAGTACCAAGCATTAACAAGAATGTGGAAAAATAGAAACTCATACATTGTTAGTGTAAGTGCAACTTGGTGCCACCACTTTGAAATACTATTTGGCATTATCCATTAATGGTGAATATTTGCATATCTTAAAATTGAACACTTCAACTTCTAGTTATATACCTTATGGACATAGCAGATTTACCATGAAGTGAATCAAATTTAAGCCTCAAGGCATGGATCCCCTCCAAGTCCTTATACCAAATTTTGGTGAGAGAGAGAGAGAGAGAGAGAGAGAGAGAGAGAGTGTGTGTGTGTGTGTGTGTGTGTGTGTGTGTGTGTGTGTGTTTAAGTGAGCACCCAGAGGTGCCCAACTTCAGCTCTGACTGAAGCATCTGACTTCAGCTCAGGTCATGATCTCACAGTTCGTGAGATCAAGCCCTGCATCGGCTCTGTGCTGACACTTCAGAACCTGGAGGCTGCTTTGGGTTATGTGCCTCCCTCTCTCTCTGCCCCTCCTCTGCTCACTCTCTGTCTCTCAAAAATGAATAAACGTTAAAAAAAATTTTTAATAATAAAAATAAGTGCCCCAAACTGTATGAGTTTAAGACCCAAAATCCTGGATCCACCCTTACCCAGATAAAATTGTTCAGGATACAACTACAAGAAGCAACACTGTTCCTAAGAGCCCCAAACTAGAAATAACCCAAATAAGTATCAATTGATGAATGGCATATCACTCAGGGAACTCTAACTGGGTAAAGACATTTACTGCAGTAAATATCTTATACAACTATGGAACAAGCTAGGGAAATAATGGCCCAGAAGGGGGAGTTGGAGGATCAGAGAAGGAGTTACTAACCAAGTAATCTTAAAGCCAGGCTGAAGTGGAACGAAGGGAAAGTCCATGGAAATGTCTCCAGTCAGCTGCTGCCTCTGGGTAGCTATCACCTCTCTAGGTCCATAACCAAGAGGGTAGGGGGCATCTGTTGGTGAACAGGGTCAACAGTCAAGAAGAGATGGACAAAGAGAAGAGTGTGGACAAACTATAATCTTCTGGGCACCTCTGTCACCATATCTTTAACACTACCCAAACTTTCAGAAAATAATGGTTGCTTTATTTCTGTGTTCCAAGTATCATGCACATTCTCCTTCTATCAGCTCTACCTCAGAACCCCACAGGGAAGCAAATTCTGAAAAATGCAGTTTATAGCTTATCCAAATTAGCACAACACCATGCAGCACAAATAGAATATATATGCAATGGAATACTATACTAATTATAAATAAATTATTACTATATTATACTGATTATGAATAAAGTTCAGCTACACACACAAACTTAATGCTAGAGAAATTAAGACACATAGCAAGCTTCATTTAAGGAAGACTTCATAGTCTGTAATTCCATTACATAAGGTTCAAAAAGAAGCTGAACTAGGCCACATTGATTAAAGATGCATAAAGAGGTGATAAAACTAAAGAGAAAAGAAAGGAATCAATTATCATGAAAGTCAGGATAATGATTATCTCTAGGGGAAAGGGGAGGATATGATCTTGAAAGGATTTCTGGAAAGAAAGTTGGTATTATTCTATTTTTTGACCATACTGTTTGTTACCCAGCTTTTGCTTTGTAATTATTCATTAATTTTGCATTTCTATCTAATGCATTTTTCTGTATATTTTATAAAATTAAAGATAATATTTAATAAACTGAATTCCACCATTCTCTCCTTTAGTCTTTATGAGACCAGGCAAGCACACATCACATTGAGTCCTAGAAGAATATGGAGGCAGGAAAGGTACTGTTTCCCTTGCAGATCTAGGAATGGGGTCCTTATTGATGGGCCTGCTTTCAGCAATTACAATGAATTCCAAGCAGGTTACTATGGCTGGATTTGTATGTTTATGATTATTATCCATTACTAGCTATATAGATTAAATGTTTGTGTCCCCCCAAATTCTTGTTGAAACTTAATCCCCAGGGTGATGGTATTTGGAGGTGGGACCTTTGATAGGTGATTACATGATGAGAGTGGAGCCCTCATGAATGAGATTACTGCCCTTATCAAAGAGATCCCACAGAGCTCTCTCACTCCTCTGTCATGTGAATACACAGAAAAAGACAGCCATCCATGATGGCTTTCCTAACCAGGAAATAGGGCTTTACCAGACACCAAGTCTGTCAGTACCTTGATCTTGGACTTCCCAGCCTTTAGAACTATGGTATTTTGCTATTGCAGCCAGCACAAAGAAACTAACTAAACTATCCTTCAAAACATGAAAGCAGTTAAAATGTCTCCTGAAAAAAAAATTAAGGATTGAAGAAAATAAAATAATAATATAGGCACAAAAGAACAATGAGAAAATGGCAGAGCTGATGTTTCCTCTCTTATTCTGTACCTTTTTGCAGCCTCAGTATAAGGTAAAATCAATGATGATCAGCCTAAATATGTAAGCAAAGTTATAAAGAATATAATTTGATGAAGATTTAAATTAACAATTGTTTACATTGATACTTGCCCTAAAAAAAGTATGTTGCTCACGAATTTAAAAAGGTAGAACACTAAACTTCCTGTTGACAGTGAGCAAGCTATTTAACTTCCCTAAGGCTGGAGTGCCCTATAAAATTAGTGAAAAAAAGAGTACCTGTATCCTATGTAAGGATTAAATAAGACAATCTATGTAAAATGGTTAGACTAGTACCTGGGAACCAGCAGGTATTCAGTATATCAGACATCTTTTTAAACTTTCTTCTAGAGTAAGGGTAAGTTGTTTTTCTTCAAGGAATCCATAAACACCCTGAAGAAGGCAGGTAGATACTTTGGAATAATAACTTAAATGTCCCTAAATTTAGAAAAGAAAGAAAAGATATTTAAATCTAACTCCTATTTTTTTTGTTTGTTTATTTTTGAGAGAGACAGACAGAGTGCAAGCAGGGGAGGGGCAGAGAGAAAGGGAGACATAGAATCTGAAGCAGGCTCCAGGCTCTGAGTTGTCAGCACAGGGCTGGGGGGCAAATCCAGTGAGACTGTAACCTCAGCTGAAGTCAGGTGCTTAACCTACTGAGCCACCCAGGTGCCCCAAATCTAACCCCTATTTTCTAAGAAACTATGAAATCTACATGAAGAAAATCACTCTCTCAAACATTTAAACCTGAAACAAGAAGAAAAAGAAAGAATCGCTCTCCATTAGACTCTCAGTATTAACATCTGGTGTTAAAAGCACAAAATATTTTTATATAAAGCCTTAAAATATAATGGTAGCAAAGCTTATATGATACACATATGGATAAAACCATATATCTTCAATAATAGTCTCTGAAATTAACCCTATTTGCTATCAGCTTAAAGATCCTATATTTTAAAAAGAATAAATTTTATTTCTATTGGAATATTAAAAGAATTTTCTTTATTTATAAGATAAAACATAAAACATTTCAATAACTCAAAGGTAAAATACTCAATTTAGCAAGAAAGTAGTCTTCAATGAAGAAAGATACTTTTCAATGGAATAAAGAATACTGATTTGAATTCCATTCAAACTGTATCACTGGGAAGTGAAAAATATTGTGAAAGTAATATTATTGACTTGAATAGCTATTTTCCTGGTTTTATCATAGCCAATCCTTAAGTTATCATCCCTGTGCATATACCACAAGCAACTTTTAAAACCAATGGAGGATACAGCATAGCAATCCCCTCTTGTAGTTTTTAAGATGAGAGAGAAAAGTCTTATCTCAATGTACAGAATCCTACTTTTTGACATGTCTCCATGACATGGAGGCTCTCTAGAAAAATTTTTCTCAAGATCTGTGACCCTAAGGGCGCCTGGGTGTTTCAGTCAGTTAAGTCTCCGACTCTTGTTTTCTCTCAGGTCAAGATCTTGTGGTCGTGAGTTCAAGCCCCATGTTGGGCTCCGTGCTGACAGTGCAGAGCCTGCTTGGGATTCTCTCTCTCCCTCTCTTTTCCTGCCCCTCCCCTGCTTGCTCTCTCTCTTTCTCTCTACTCCCCAAAACAAATAAATAAACTTTTTTTAAAAAGCAAAAACAAAAACAAAAAAAAGATCTGTAATGCTATATAATGGTATGACATAGCTGGGCTTACTGAGTATATATCCAAATAGTCTACCTAATTTTCAACAATTTTTAAATTAAAATTTCACCAAATGACTTACAAGATATGCTGGAAAGACACTGAAATTCACTAGTGGTGAGGAAAATGATTTAACAAGAGACATCACTGTACATAACAGGCTGGCAAAAATACAAAAAAGTAATAACACCTGTTTTAGGTTGAATGTGAGTGAGGGAAACTCACATGCATTGCTAGTAAGACTAAAGTGCTTCAGCCAAATGAATGAGTAAAGGAGACTAAAAAAACAAACAAACAAAACAAAACAAAAAACTCTAGGCCAACTTCAAATTTTGCCAGCCTAGATCTAATAAATGACTCTAAAAAGAGATGTTTGACATAAACTACACACTGATTGCAGTTTCATGAAGAAGCAGAAAGCAGCTTTCAACATATACAGATTTCTCCCAACAGAAGAGAAAAACTATGGCCAGGTGCCGAATAGATTTCATTGAAAAAGTCACCCTGTGTGTGTCAGGGTTTTGGGGTCCTAGAGCCCCAAACATAGCAACTCATTACCTGCTTAACTTGGAAAGTTTTTAAATCTCTATAAAACATAGTTTCCTCATCTCTAAAACACTATAGCCCTAGCTTGTTGGGTTATCGTGCTTATTACCTAACTCAACATGGCACACTGAGTGCTCAATAGATGCCACATCTTTCCTGAGGCCAGAGGCGACTGACCCCTTTTTTATCGTATCTTGTTAGCAATTAGGTCTCATATTTCTCGAATGAAGAACTAAGGTTATTTTAGGTCATTTCTAATCCCAATCATGAAGAAGTAAATCTATTCTTTCATTGATACACATGGATAACTAACAGTGATTCATGTTAAAGTGAGTTAAATGTCTCAAATTCTTTCTAAGTCCTGCATAATATCCTGTCTTCATACTGACCATTTTCCTTCAGAACAGCAACTATTCAACCCCTACAAATTCAGTGAATTTAACCACCCTTGACATTCAATAATAAACCTAAAAATAATTGATCTATAATTTCAGTTTAAATGATCTGACATAGCCAGGCTACTTTTAAATGACAGCAAATGGGATTTTTTAATGGAAATATTGATAGGCCCTTAAGTGTATTGGGGAGTCGAGGACAATGACAATGATATTGCACTAATAAACCTAATGCCACAGAGACTGTCTTTTTTAAAAAAAATGTGTCTTTTCTTTATCACAGCATAATACCTAGCTTGACAACAGAAATGTCAACAGTTAGGGCTCTATTCTTCAAACCGTCATGCTCTATTAATGCTGTTTTTCAGTGGGATTTACTTTGTCAAGAAAGGAAGGACCAAAGAGGAAAGTCTATGGTCTTCCTATTCACTAAATCCCTCCTCTCACTGATGCACAAATGACTAACTACTCCCAATGCCACAGAATGAATGAGAGTTGAAAACGGGCCAAAATCATCCAGGGAGCAGGCGGAAAAAGCCAGCCTTGTATAAGCAAAGTCATGCTTAGACAAGAAGAAAAAGCAAACAGAGTAGGTGATAGTAATGCCAAGGGGTGCTCCCTGTGCTGTGTTTGTGTTCTTTCAGTTGTGGGGGAGCAACAGAGAAAGGCTTCCCCATGCAAATATAATTGAGTACTATTGGCTGGGGCTGCGAATAGTGTCTTAGCTAGGTTCTAAAGAAGTCCATGCAGCTTAACCCCTTTAATCCAGAAAGGAGGAGGAAAATAAACTACTTGGCTGGCAGAGACACATAAGGATGTAAAATAAAGCCAAAGAGGGGTTAAAAGGATTATAGATGGGGACTGTTCATTGCAATGAGGGGGCATCAAGAGCCATAGGACAGCAGGAAGGAGGCAGAAAGTTTTGTTTAGCTTAGGTTTAATTGTGAAATTTGGATGCAGAAGAGATTTTGGTTTATCCTGTGTGTTTAAAGAAGTAATGATCTCATAAGTTTCTATATGAAAGACACATAAACAAATTCTAAATAAGGATCCAGAGCTCAGAAATTACTTGAAACTTTAAATATCTGAGTGAAAGAATCTGCTGTGTCATGCAACTGTATAGTTGCTTCTTGTCCCCAGACTATGTGTGTGCAACACTATCTTTTTCATTGTTCACAAAACTCCAATGAGATCAGCACACCAGTACTTACCCTCTAAATTTATACTCCATCCTAAAATTAAAAATAGACCTACCCTATGATCCAGCAATAGCACTGTTAGGAATTTACCCAAGGGATACAGGAGTACTGATGCATAGGGGCACTTGTACCCCAATGTTTATAGCAGCACTCTCAACAATAGCCAAATTGTGGAAAGAGCCTAAATGTCCATCAACTGATGAATGGATAAAGAAATTGTGGTTTATATACACAATGGAGTACTACATGGCAATGAGAAAGAATGAAATATGGCCCTTTGTAGCAACGTGGATGGAACTGGAGAGTGTGATGCTAAGTGAAATAAGCCACACAGAGAAAGACAGATACCATATGGTTTCACTCTTATGTGGATCCTGAGAAACTGAACAGAAACCCATGGGGGAGGGGAAGGAAAAAAAAAAGAGGTTAGAGTGGGAGAGAGCCAAAGCAGAAGAGACTCTTAAAAACTGAGAACAAACTGAGGGTTGATGGGGGGTGGGAGGGAGGGGAGGGTGGGGGATGGGTATTGAGAAGGGCACCTTTTGGGATGAGCACTGGGTGTTGTATGGAAACCAATATGACAATAAATTTCATATATTGAAAAAAAATTATAAATAAATAAATTTGTACTCCATCCTGTCACATGATGACAACTGAGGGTACAGTCTTCCTCAGAGTGACACGACCAGAAAGTACTTCCTGTGGCCATCTGTTGTCAGGCTCCATGTGTATGCCTAAGAGTTTCCCTACAGGAAACACTGCCTTGCAAAAAAGTTTTTAAAAGCTATTTAGCAATGAAAAAGCCCAATGCGAAGACAGAAAACTCCCCTGCTAATTTTTAATTTATTCATATAGCAATCTCCTACCCTGTTTCTAGAATTTATCTAACTTCTTTCCAAATAAACATAAAAGCTAGAAATTTTTTCATAACAAATTGTTTACAGAACCATGAAATCATCACTATATTAGCCTTATTATGTCTTATTTTTCTTTGTAAATGGTAGGGAAAATTATACTCTTTATCTTCCTTCCATTTATAACTGAGAATTAGGAAATGTCCAGAAAGCACTTGAGTTATTGCTACAGTGACCAAATCCCAATATCTGTGCTTTTTCATATGTACTTACGAATAACTTCATTAGAATTAAATAATCACAGTGTGTATGCTCTTCCTACAGGTTTTTCAGCATCCAATAGCAAAGGTTATGTTCATAAAATAAAAGACCATGAGACTTTCACTTCTAACTAAGGTCAGAGAGCTAATAAGGCAACAGGGCTTAGGGGGCAAGAATCCTTAAGAAAACTTCACTGAGATGAACCCATATTCTGTATGATTCTTTTCTCCTGACAGAGCTTGCCAAACTTTTCCCAGAGAGAGGAAAAGTAATTAGGTAGAAGATCCGCTGCATGGTACAAGATTTCATGAGGCTGGGATAACAATTGGGGTTACAAAGGGCTAAATCCCAGAGATAAGGGAGGCCCAAAGAAGTATGCCCAGCACTTTGCACAGTTTTGCTCTCTCCCACCCCCTCCCTACCCCCAGCGTTGCTAATCAAATGGACAAGACAAGAAACTGAAAAAAAAGAAACTGAAAAAAACAAGTGAAAAGCAGAGTGGAGTTTTTGGAAATCTCACAGTGCACAAGAGAAAAAATAGAATATTAAGACCCAGCAATGAGATAGAACCCCAGTAAAGACCCTGAGTTCTCAGTTACTACATCCAGAAGTCAGTGTGTATTCAAGTCAAACCAAGCCTTGGAAAGACTGAAAATTATCCCTGAAGTACATCTGTCCCTGATTGGATTCAGATGACTGGCTTGCATATTTGCTTCCTGCCAGAGTATAGGATAAATGTACTCTGGAGAAAGAAAACATCCAGAGTCAAAAAGTTCGCATTCAAAATGTCCAGCACTCCATCAAAAATAACCAAGCCTGCTAAGAAATAGGATAAAGGGAGGGAAAAAGGCAGATAATAAAAACAGACCCATAGGTATTCCAAATGTTATGAAACAAGATTTTTTTTATATATAATTCTGATTTAGTCAAGAAAATAGGTAACAAAAATAGAGATTTTCACCAGAAAACTGGAATCTATAAAAATAATCTAATGGAAATTCTAGAACTGAAAAATATAAATGAAAATAAGAATTCAGTAAGTAGATTTAAAAGCTAAGGAGTCAAGTAATGAACTAGAAGATAACCCAGTAGCATGGAGAACAAAAAGTATGGTAAATACAGGAAACACTGAAAGAGACATAAACACATGGAATATAGGGGTAGCAATAGGGGTGGGTATATAGCAAACATGTAATTGGAACCTAAGAAAGAGAAAAAGAGGGGTGCCTGAGTGGCTCAATCAGTTAAGCATCCAACCCTTAATTTCAGCTCAGGTCACAATCTCACAGTTCATGACATCAAGGTCCTCATGGGGCTCTGTGCTGATAGCATGGAGCCTGCTTGGATTTCTCTCTTCCTCTCTCTTTCTGCCCCTCCCTCATTCATGTGCACACTCGCTTGCTCTCTATCAAAATAAATAAACATTTAAAAAAAGGAAAGAATGGTATAATGCTAGAAATCAAAAGCAGAAATGAGTCACTATTAAATCTTCAATTATTTATAAAATTAAAGAATATACTTACTTCTCTACCATTCAGGGACAAAATAAAAGTCACAACAGAAATTAGAAAATTATCTAACAGAATGAACTTGGTGTGAAGCAAAGCAATACTTAGAGGAAAAATTAAAGCCTTATAATGTATATTTTTAAACACAAGGAAGGTCAATGTCAATGAGTTATATTTGCTTTTATTTCCCTTGCCTGGGAAGATATATCCATAAAAACGTTGCTAAGTCCAATATCCTAGATATCACTGCCTATGTTTTCTTTTAGGAGTTCAAGGGTTTAAGAGATCAATGGTTTAGGTCTTTAATCCATTTTGAATTTATTTTTGTTTATGATGTAAGAAAGTAGTGCAATCTCATTCTTTTGCATATAGCTGCCCAGTTTTCCCAGCGCCATTTATTGAAGAGGCTTTCTTTTCCTCATTGTATATTCTTACATCCTTTGTCATAGATTAATTAACCATATAATTATGAGTTTATTTCTGGGCTCCCTATCCTGTTCCACCCATCTTTGTGTCTATCTATAGTACCAGTACCATACTATTTTTATTACTACAGATTTGTAGTATATCTTGAAATCTGGAATTGTGATACCACCAGCTTTGTTCTTTCTCAAGACTGTTTTGGCTACTTGGGGGTAGGATTATTTGTTCTAGCCTGTGAAAAATATTATTGGTATTTTGAAATGAATTGCATTGAATTTATAAATTACTTTTTAATTTTTTTTAAGTTTTGTTTTTTTTTTCTGAGAGAAAGAGAGACACAGAGGGTGAGTGGGAGAAGGACAGAGAGAAAGGGAGACACAGAATATGATGCAGGCTCCAGGCTTTAAGCTGTCAGCACAGAGCGGAACTCCGGAACAATGAGGTCATGACCTGAGCTGAAGTCAGATAGACGCTTAACAGACTGAGCCACTCAGATGCCCCTGTAAATTACTTTTAATAGCATAGACATTTTAACAATATTAATTCTTAAAATCCATGAGCATGGTTTATCTTTCCATTTATTTGTGTTGTCTTAAGTTTCTTTCATCAGTGTCTTACAGTTTTCAGAAAAAGGTATTTTTTTTAATTTCTCTTTTTATTTTTTTGTTGACTCTTTGGTAGTTCAGTAGCATGTCCTCTGGCAGATGTTTTAAGATTAGCAATGAATCCCTAGGTTCTTTTCAAACTGCTGCTTTTGCATTGGGTCCTGGGGCAAATAAATCTGGATGAAAGCCCTTTAAGAGAGTAATATCCTCCATTTGCTAAGATCCTATGGCTCCCTTGGACCTAAACCCATTGGTTTTCAAAGCCAGATATTTGGGGGTTTCATCCCACTAGTGCATGTCCCAAGGATTGAGGTAACTGATGTGGGACACAAACCCCTTGTTCCTCATGGAGAAATTCCATATTTGTCAGATGTCCCTGTTTGTGGGTCCCTGCGCTGGGAATGAAGTTTTTGGTGACGCCATGTTTCTGCCTCTCTACCAGTCTGGATGTGGACCTTTTATCCTTCATCATAGATTAGCTGTTCAGCTAGTTCTCAGGTTCTTTTCAGAGGGGATTGTTTCATATGTAGGTATAGATTTGTTGGTCTGTGGGATGAAGTGAATTTACAATCTCCTAACACTGTCATCTTGAACATCTCTCCAGGAACTGTTAATATTATAAACAGTATCCACAAAAAACATAGCAAAAGCATGATGGCAAACTATTACAAGTTTCTCTCCTAATATTGGGAACAAAATGAAAATGTGTGCTGTCACTACTTCTGTCCCAAAAGAATCACTAAAAATCCTAGAAGTCAATATGGCAAGACAAAACAAGATATAATAAATGGAGAGGAAGAAACAAAACTATAACTATTTAGAAATGACAAACAATTCCAGAAGAATCTACAAACAATTAGAATTACCAATTGGATTTAGCAGTCTCACTGATTCAATGTCAACATGCAAAAATTAATTCCACTTCCTTATAGCAGTAACGGAATAAGAGTTAATTTTTTTTAATTTATTTAAACATTTATTTATTTTTGAGAGACAGAGAAAGACAGAGCATGAGCAGGGGAGGGGCAGAGAGAGAGGGAGACACAGAATCTGGAAGCAGTCTCCAGGCTTCGAGCTGTCAGCACCAAGCCCGACACAGGGCTCGAACTCACAAATCACAAGATCATGACCTGAGCCGAAGTCAAACGCTTAACTGACCAAGCCACCCAGGCGCCCCAGGAACAAGAATTATTAAGAAAACTTTACAAAAATCTAAATAATTGACAAGATATGCCATATTGAGGAAATTAAAGACTAAATATTGAGTGTCAATTCTTCTAAAATTTATCTATAGAGTTTCATTGTTATCTCGAACTCCTAACAGATTTCTGTGCATGTATGTGTGCATGTAATTTGATATGCTGATTCTAAAATGTATACAGATGTACAAAAGACCAAGAATTATAAAATAATCTAGAAGTATAAAATCAAAACTGAAGGACATAGTAAGATTTATCAAAAATTATTGCAAAAGTACAGTAATTAAGAATTGTAGGGGCGCCTGGGTGGCTCAATCAGTTAAGCGACCAACTTTGGCTCAGGTCATGATCTCACAGTTTGTGAATTCAAGCCCCAATCAGACTCTGTGCTGACAACTTGCTCAGAGCCTGGAGGCTGCTCCAGATTGTCTCCCTTTCTCTCTGCCCCTCCCCCACTCACACTCTGCCTCTGTCATTAAAAAAAAAAATTTAAGAATTGTAATGTTGGGAGGTGGCTCGGTGGCTCAGTTGGTGAAGCACTGATTTTGACTCAGGACATGATCTCGCAGTTTGGGAGTTCCAGCCCTGTGTCCGGCTCTGCACTGACAGCTCAGAGCCTGCAGCCCACTTCAGATTCTGTGTCTCCCTCTCTCTCTGCCCCTCCCTAGCTCATGCTCTGTTTGTCTCTTAAAAATAAATGTTACAAAAAAAAATTTTTTTAAAGAATTATAATGTTGGCCTAAAGAAATACAAACAGACCAATGGAACATAACAAAGACCCATATACATAAATCTGTGTGATCATTTGATTAATGACAAAGATTACACTGAAGACAATAAATCTTTTAAATGTCACTGGCTCAACTAAATGTCCATATAAAAATATAGATAGATAGATAGATAGATAGATAAGCATCTCTTATTATAGATGAAAACCAACTCCAAAAAGATGGGAGATTTAAATATGAAAGCAAAACAACACATCTCTTGGAAGAAAACAGTAAATTTTGGGGATGACAAATGTTTTTTAACAGTACACAAAACACTAATCATAAAGAAAAACTGATAAATTGGACTACATTAAAAAATAAGAATTTCTGTTCATGAATAGACATCATTTTGAAGAGGCAAGTCACAGAGTGGAAGTATTTACAACATATATCAGACAAAGAATTTGTATGTAACATATAAGAATAATTCCAACAAATTGAAAGGAAAGTAAAAACCAACAGAAAAAAAATGGGCAACAGACTTAACAGGTACTTTACAAAGAAACAAAATGGCCAGTAAATCTATAAAAAGTGTTCAACTTCTTTAGTTATTAGGGAGAGGAGATTCAAAACAAAATAATAAAAGGCTAAAATTTTAAAGCTGACTATACTAAGTGATAGTGAGAGTATGGAACAACAGAAATGGTCATAAATTGGTGGTATCACTTTGGAACACTGTTTGCCAGTATCTTCTAAAACTGAACATAAACACACCCTATGACTCAACAATTCCACTCTTAGACATATACCCAATAGAAATGCATACAAATATGCATCAAGAGACATTTCCAAATGTCCACAGTATCACTACATAGCCAAAACTGGAATCTACCCAAATGTCTATCAACAGTAGAATGGACAAATAAATTGAGTATGTGTCTACAGTGCAATATTATATGGCACTAAGAATGAGGGTGCCTGGGTGGCTCAGTCAGTTGAACGTCTGACTCTTGGTTTCCACCCAGGTCATGATCTAGTAGTTTGTGAGTTCAAGCCCCGCATCAGGCTCTGCACAGACAGGGCGGAGCCTGCTTTGGATTCTCTCTCTGTCCCTCCTGCTTGTGCGCTCTCTCTCTCTCGTTCTCTCGCTCTCTCAAAAAAAATAAATAAACTTTAAAAAAAAAGTGAAAGAACCAACTATTGTTACTCCAAACAAGATGGATATACTAATATTACATCTCTCAGGTAATAATTCTAAGAGAAAGAAACCAGACTGCCAATAGCACAAACTGTATAATTCCGTTTATATAGAGTTGAAAACAAGTAAAACTAATTAATTATGACATCAGAAAGCTTCTCTACCTTCAGGAGTAGGTAATGATATAGGGAATGAGGGGGCTTTTGAAGAGTGCTGATAACTTTTTCTTGAACTGGGTGATGGTTACATAGGTGTGTTCACTGTGACAACTTGTCACTTGAAAATTCTCTATATGTATGTAAAACTAGTAAAAACTTGGTCATAGTGGGTTCAAGGGGACATTTGGTTATAAGAAGCTAACCTAAATTATAAAGGGGAGGGATAAATAAGTTCTTCTTCAGTCGGATAAATTTAAGCATTGAAAATTCCTAAGGATCAAAGTCAAGACATGTTTATAAATAATCTAGATGAGGCAGTATCTAATGAAATCCCCATGCTTGCAGACAATATCTTTCAGGTTGTAGAAAACCCAGTCAATAGGGATAAACTGTAGGATGACTGAAAAGGCTTTGAAAGTGAGCTGAATGGTGCTAAATGTGTTTCTCTGTGGTCAGCTAAATAGTAATGCAGAGAATAAAAAGAATATAAAGATGTCTTATTCAACTTTATATATGCATTGGAACATATAGGATAGAGCATTTATACAAAGTTGGTACTAAAAATCATTGTTGATAAATGTAGGATTAAATGAATGAATAAATAATGGGTTCAGACTAAGCTATCAGTTCAAACTCAGGAAAATGTCAGAGCTAGGAGTTATTATAGACTCTTCTCCAAAGAAACAGACCTAATGTATTAGTGAATTTGGGGTAATATTCCCAGCAGCAAGGAAGATTTTAAATATAAAATAGAGGACACTGTTCAATTGACATTCTTAAAATATATGAATAGGAACTCCAAAATAGAGGAATCGGATCTCTAAGAGCAGAGAGCGTAGAAAAATTTAGCCTGTTAAGAGGAAGGTAGGTCAGAAATATAATTGAAAGCCATACAATTATCACAAAATATTTGAACACAGATATTAAGGCCTGCAATGGTTAGTTTTATTTATCAACTTAGCTCAGCTATAGTACCCACGTATTTATCAAAGGAGAATCTAGGTTTCGCTGTGAAGATATTTTGTAGATATGGTTAACATCTAGAATCAGTTGCTTGTAAGTAAAAGGGATTACTCTCAATTATGTGGTTGTGCCTCATCCAACCAGTTGGAAAATGGTAAGAGCAAGGTAAGGTTTCCTAGAGAAAATATTCTGTCTTAAGACTGCAGCATCAACTCCTGCTGAGTTCTCAGCCTGCTGGCTACCCTGTAGGCTTCAGTTTTGCCAGCCTTTACAACAGCATGAGCCAATTCCTGAAAAAAAATTGTGTGTGTGTGTGTGTGTGTGTGTGTGTATACATATGTGCATGGGAATCTATACCAACAGACCCAGAGATACAGGGAGAGATGGGTAGAGGTAGACAGAGAGGTAGGGATAGTTACCTCCTACTGGTTCTGTTTCTCAGGAGATCCTCATGGAAACAATGCCTAAAGTTCATCAATGCCCAAAGTACATGAGTTGAAATGAGAGAAACAGAAATTAAAGAGTAGGAAAATTAATTGTAGGCAGAGAGAGGAGCACCTGGGTAGCTCAGTCTGTTAAGTGTCCAATTTAGGCTCAGGTTATGCCAGGTTCATGAGTTCGAGCCCCGTGTCAGGCTCTGTGCTGACAGCTCAGAGCCTGGAGTCTGCTTCAGATCCTTTGTCTCCCTCTCTCTTGACCCCTCTCTCTCTCTTCCCCTCCCCCGCTCACACTCTGTCTCTCTCTCTCTCTCTCAAAAATAAATAAACATTTTTTAAAAATTGTAGGCAGACAGAATACATAAAAGAATCTGAGAAAGAAGAATGCTGGTTCATTTGATGGTCTTTAATAAGACTGGTGCAAGACGAATGAAAAGAAGAAGAGAGAGAGGGGTGTAACTTGAGTGGAGAGAGGTTCTCAGGCTTATCCTGATCTCCATGGGATATTCTAACTTCTGTTCTTCCTTCATATCTCAACTCAAACATCATCTCTTCCAGGAAGCCTTTCCTGACTCTCTCAGCCCATGCCAATTCCCTTATTCTACTCTCTGATCATACCCAATTCTTCTCCCTTCATAGATTATTAGGAGGACCTCTTTATCTAGACTGTAAGGTTCATGAGAGCTCAGTAATATAAATGCTTTGCTCAAAGTCTAAAACACTGTAGATACTCAAAAAATAATTGTTGCGTGAATTAATAGATATTCCTATTGTGTAACATGTTCTTTATTCACTTTATGTGTAAGATTCAAGGTACTTCAGTATCACAGAGAATAGGCAATACTCAAATTTTAGTTAAAGTTCTTGAGTGAAATCAAATACCAAGTGTAATCTAGTTAGACAAAATACACATTGAGCTGCCACTTTATGCTAGAAATTATAACGATTAAGGAATCTTAAATGAGCTTTAGACAGGTTCCTGATCTCAAGAAGATTATAATGGCAATATATAGCTTATTTGTGAAAACTTTCAAATATGAGAAAATATCTAAATCAGTAGAAAACAAAATGCAAGCATAATCAAAGGATCACAGATAGAACCCAGACATAAAGACACGAAAAACAGATCTTGGAGCTAAATTGCTTGGGTTTAAATCTTTGGCACTTCTCAGCTACGAACCTTGACCTCAGATTCCTCATGCATAAAATTTGAAAACCATATTACGTACTTTATACAATTGCTTAAAGATTAAATCAGTCAATATATGCAAAGCTCTCGGAACATTGCCTAATGCCTAATTGCAGTAAACACGGATGTATAGAAATGGTTGAGGCTATTACTATTGACATGGAAACTGGAGTCAAAAAATCATCAGAATGATGTAAGTCAAGAAAAACTTTTTAAAAAATGTGAATTTTTACATTATATTTTCAAGGAGGTTTGAGTTAAGAAATAGAAATGAGATGGTGGGTTCTCCCTGATGGATAGAAGGTGTAATGGTGGGCATTTTAAAATATTAAAAATATTAAAATTTAAAACATTTCCCTTTTAGTTTGTTTTCATGACCTTTGCCCTATAAGGCCTGGATATCCCTCTGCCTTGGGAAGATTAGAAATGACACATAAGAAATGCACAGAGAAAGGTAATAGTTACCTTCTGATAAGCAAAGAGGATTATGTACCAAAACAGTAGGCTGCAGGCTTGTCTTTGTCTTGAGAATTTTTTTCTCAAATTATGTAATTCCCTTTTGAGCTGATCTACAATTAGGTCACAAACATACCCTACTGATCATCCTCTTCCCTGGTCCCTCAGCTGCCACTATGTTTTAGAACCCTGCTCCCTAACACAGAACAGGTCCTTTCCCATATATTCCCTTCCTCTGAGTCCCAGATAACTTGTACCCATGTCCACCAGAAGAAATCCCAAGTTCCTTCACTATAAAAATTCTTTGCCAAGTTCCATGAGATTCTTTCAAATTGTTTGAGAAGTCAACATCTCAGTATTGGCCTTCAGATTTTTTTTTAACCAATGTCCAAAACAGTCAATGACAAGTTCATGACTTAGAGAGTCATAGCTAAGACAAGAGAGTTCTCCAAAGAAGCCCCTCACAGAATCAAGAAAACATCTCCCCCAAAGATCGGCGCCTGTCCTGCTCTTAGAACTACTGGAAGCCAGTTCCTGGAGTATGGGAATAGCCACTTCACCTCCTCAGTTAGCCATCAAAGTTCTGGGAATACTCAGCTCTGGTCTGGTAATTTAGTCCTTAAAAAAATGAGTTTCCAGAAATCATAAACATTGGCTGTGATGAGGAAAGCGTTTTTTCCAAAGCCTGTATATAGAAAATCAGGCTTTACCTAAGGTAACTGTTAACACCAAACTAAGGAGAGCATCTTAGGGCCTTTCAAAGGACAGAATGAGGGAGGCCCCAACACTAAGAATGTTGGTGTTCACTCACTGCTGAAGGAGGAAAAGGGTGGAAAATACACCCTTTCATAATTATAGATGAACTTTCCCCACCTCTCTTCAGGTTCTCCCATCATTATTCAGGACTTGAATCATTAGAAGCTCTTTTTTGTCAACTGATAAATGGTGTGAGTACTGGCTGCATGTCACTAATGGCTAAAGTGAAATGTCTGAGTCAGTCTTTCAAAGATACAACATAATGAATAAATTTATCATCTGCCTGTCCTGCCCCCTTTTTTTTTTTTTACTGTTTCCCAATGCCCCATTGTGCTGTGGCAACAACCCTAGGTTAAATAACTCCTCTCCAGCAGCCACCTTAATATTTCGCTCTCCATCTCCCAAATCTAGAAGGTGTACCAATGGGCAATTCAGTGTCCAAAATATCACCTATTGTCCCACTGTGGGCAGCAGATGAGAGTGGATTCATTTGGATGATAAATCAGGCAAAAAAAAAAAAAAACATATAAGATACAGAACTTGGATATATAGAGGAACCAGGTTGAATACACACTTGGAAAAATATTTGCAAACATAAAATGAATAGACAGTGGCTCGATTACATAAAATATCTCTAAATAAAGGACTCTATCCATCAATCAATCAAGAAACATTCCTGGTATAACCCACTAATGTTCCTAGTGGATTGCAGCATATGATGTGAAGTATAAAACTAATGCTTAAAGAGCTAACATATGAAATAAGTGCTCAATTATGTAGCTGACTGTAAGTTGAGCAGGATTTCAGAGACAGGGAAATGGCTACTGTGTCTCTCAGCTACATCCCTCTAATTAGCTGCCCCCAGCCCAGAAGTACTGCTGGTGAAATGTAAAATGTACCAGCAAATAATTTAACTTCCACATATTCAGCTTCCTCTTCTTAGTCACTGGTCTCAGCCTGTCCATTACCGATTGCTGCTCATTCTCTAGGCCCTGTGCTGCCCAGATCTTCCTCCTCATTTACATTACCTGCTGTTTATCTGTATCTCCGTTTTTGGATTCTGGCTCTACTCTCTCTGGTGAGCATTCTCTAGGATACATAACTCAGTAAATCACCTCATTCACCCCCATTTGTTTGAACTCAAACACTTTTATCATCCATTCTAGTTATGGCTCAACTCTATGGTTGGGAACCAGATAGTATTCCATTAGGAATACATCCCTGCATACAGAACAGTATGGAAGCGTGTGAGTGGGCTAGATGCTCTAGTTCTCTGTATTAATAAGACCCCTTTCAAGATGACTTCCTCTGGGTGAAAAGTGCCCTCTTTCAGGATGCCTGGGCACATTTTGGTATGATTGACTGATATATGTACACATGACTCACTCTTACCAACAAGGCACAATGCCACATCTGGCCATCCTCCCAGCAACTACACCTGAAACATTTTTAGAAAATCTGGATGTGCTGTAATTGAGATTAGAAATCTCGATTTCTAATTCATTTGGACAATTTTATGACCAGCTCAATTCCCAGATGAGTCAGCACAAGAAGCATTTTTGATCTTCTGAATGTGGCTTAAATGTACTGAAGTGCTACAGGGTAACTACTCCTTCAAATACTCAACCTGCTTACAACAGCAACAAGGAGTCGAGGCTTTAATGAGCCTGTGTCTCCAAGGGTACAACATGCACTCTCATAGAAGGGGAATCAGTAGAATGCCAAGCAATACTTGAACCAAGTATATTTAGCCTTTTGGCTTATCCAGCACCTAATGAACCAAAGCCTTTACAACCTCTTGCAGAGGAGGGCCAAGAATGGAATATAGTTCCAGGACCTGGGTTTTATACCCATATATTCATTCACAGGACCTGGCCTCCAGAAGTTTTTCACAGAAATGGGCCAAAGACAATTCCAAGATGTTATCCTGGTATAACATCAAATTATTTTATTTCTGAGTGACCCAAAGTTATATTCCTGGGCTATCTCCCTTTTCCCTTAGGAGATGTGGAAAATGCCAACAAAAGTGTCAATAGTGTATAGGCTGAGAATCAGATTACCTTCCCATTCACAACCCACTTCTAGCCATTAGGTAACAAGGTATTGGGTCCTGTGGCTCTACTTTATTTACTTCTAGTGAGAGGTGATGAGGCCAGAGACTTCTTTGGTCCAGGAACCCATGATTCAAAGGTTAGCCAGAACACTCAAGAGCTCTAAAGCTTCAATTATAGAACAAATAGGTAGGTAATGGGAAAAGTTGAGAAAGAAACAGGCCCATTCATGGGTCACTTGTCAGCTGAAATTTGACAGAATTTATAAAGAAGAGAAAAAAATATATAGAGATTAGGAAGGAAGGAAGGAAGGAAGGAAGGAAGGAAGGAAGGAAAGAAAAAAGAAAGAAAGAGGAAAGGAAAGGAAAAGAAAGGAAATGAAAAGAAAGGAAAGGAAAAGAAAGGAAAGGAAAGGACAAGGTTTTTGAAAGTGGAAGGGGAAGACACAGACCCAAGTCAGGTTCATTCACAATGGTGGTGGAAAACTAGAGTAAATATGGAGTATTATGTTGCTGGGATCCTTGTAGCCTTCTTGAAGCCAGGACCACATCCATTAGAGCCTGCATTCTTAGATTTCTATAAAATTTTATCTGTCCTTTATATCCAGAAAACCTAGCATATGACCCATGTTTTTGATATGACAGGTCTCTAAGCTATTATGTATCTCCCCCGGCTTCATGTTTCAGAGGTTTCTTATATCTATTTCTCACACATGTTGCAAATCTAACCTTCCGAAGACAACTCACCTGTATTAGTCTGCTGGGGCTACCATAACCAACCACAGACTGGGTGGCTTAAATAACACAACTTTATTTTTTCACAGTTCTGGAGGCTAGAAATCCAGGACCAGGGACAGGTGTAGTTTTTCCTAAGGCCTCTCTCCTGGGCTTGCAGATGGCTGCCTTCTTGCTGTGTCCTTTCTTCTGTGTGTGCATTCCTGATGTCCCTTCCTCTTCTGATAAAGACATCAGTTCTATTACATTAAGACCCTAACCTTAGGACTTCATTTAACTTTAATTACCTCTTTATGGGTCCTATCTCCAAATAGGGTCACACTGGGGATTAGGGCTTCAACGCGTGAATTTTGGGAGAGACACAATTCACTCTACAACACTGCCTACATGAAGACCCTGGGTTCAACTGGATCCCAGAAATGGCAGAAGTGTTTAAAAAGTTGAAGGTGTCACACACCTTTAAGCCAGTCCAAGTTCTCCAGGATCGGAAATCAATTTATGGGAGACTTGTGCTTCCAAAGTTAAAGCAGCAATTGTTTTACCTGAGAACGCTTCCAGACAAGGGCCTTCCTGCAACAAGCTTATTTTGGCTATCAAGGTGATTCTAAAAGCCTAAAGGCATCACCTAAAGATTTTCTGATCAAGCCACGGTCCAATTATCCATAGGTTTCCCAGAAGTTTAGGGGGTCTGTACCCTCTACAATTTGGCCTCCAGCTCTTGTATACTCTAGGGATCTAGACCACTGTCCCTGCACCTCATCAAGAAGGCCCAGGCTTGAAGGCCACACTCCCTATGGGATCCCCTGTTAGAATTTCACAGCTATGCCAGCCCAGCCAGACCTACTAAATCTCATGTGATATACTCAACAGTGGTCTAACACCTACAGTTAGCAATAGTTGGTGGAGTTTCAGGACAATACCTAGCACATGGTAAGCAATCAATACATTGCTGAATGAATGAATAAATAAGTGATTAAACCTAATCTATTTGAATATCTGGTGGCACTCTATCAAAGTGAAGTGCTGTAGAAATACGACTGTGTCAGTGGCTTATAGTTGGTATCAATTCTTATAGCTGGTAAATTCTGGTAATAGCACTTTTGCTTATTCCTGGGGAAAAATACAGGTAACTGTGATAAGTTCAAGGATTTCAGGGCTGATCAAGAAAAAGACAGGAGTATAAGATGACAGTGAGCTTTACTGGGCAATGCTTGGACAACATAGCATGAGAGAAGATCTCTTCCTTCCAAGATGAGTAGAAGAGACAGCAGCACAAGGCCAAGACCGAGAAAGGTGAAGAGGGCAATGGAACTTTTGGGGTATTGGGAAATCAGAAATGGGTTTTAGATGCCTAGATGATGTCACTCTACAGTCTCTGCGCCAGACAGCTCTTAAGGGCAGCGGCGGTTTGGAGTCTTCCACAGCTACAGGATTTGTCTTATCTACAGGTGGTAGATGTTATATGTAATTTTGTGGAGTATGTGCTCTCAATGCTTAAAATACGCTTATTTGGGTAATATTTAAAGCAACTATATATGTAGTATTTTTAATTTGGCATCATTAGGCTCTCAACGGACTCTCCTAGCCTGCTATAAAGAAATAAACATAGAAGCCAATAAACACGAGGTCATTTTAGCCCATTTAGTAGAGTCCTATAAAACAAACAAAGTGTCACTAGGTTCCTTAGACCCTTGCAGAGAAATCTGTCCCCTACTTTTCAAAAAATGTTAGATACCAAAGGAGGATAGGGTTTCGTTACAAGTGAGTGAGACACAAGCCTTGGTGATCAAGTGGAGATGGTGAGGAAGCTTCTGATAGCTGCAGTGAAGATAATTCAGACTCTCTGGATCATCCTCTTCCTGTGTGAAATGTACTAGTCCTGTGATCTGTTTTAACCATGAACCACTGTTTATATCCCAGTTTTACATGGGCCTTTCTAGAGCACTTCAGGACAAAGAACCACCTCTTTCTTGCACACCACAAATGCCAGACTGATAACCAGAAGAAATGTGAAATCTATGCACTGCGAAATCAGCTCAGATGCAGCCCTTCTTCTTCTTCCAAACATCTCTTCAAGTCTGGGTTAGCTTAATCCAATCATTTATTATCCCAATTAGTATATACTATTTTATTGAAATCATGGATCGATCTCTCTCTCTACACACACACACACACACACACACACACACCTACTTTCCTGCTCTTATCTACCATTCTCATTTCAAAGTCAAAACAAAATCTATACAGGTGGACTTTCAGATTTTCTTATGCTAAATTACATAGATTTCAAGTTTACATTTATCAAGTTTCTCACTCTAGCGGACTCATTCAGATTGCAATCTATTACACTGATACCGCTAGGGCTCATCAACTTGAAAACAAGTTTCTGAGCCAGGAAATCTATCCTCCTGTATTCCCCTCCCCTACTATCTTTCATCTGCCTACCCCTGTATACTATTGCTCTCTGCTATATCCATCCTGGAGGGAAATGTCTTTTCTTATTGTAAAACCAAGATGTGTCCCAGTGATTAGAGAGGGGGAGCCAAAATATTTACTATGGGCCATCCTGAGCTCTTGGTTTAGTAGAAATGTATTGGCATTCATAACAGAACCTTCCTTCTTTTGAGGAATTAGCCACAGGAATCCTTTGTTTGATGGGTCAGTAAATTCCCATAGTTTAAGCTATAGTTGTGTTTTTCATACTTAACAACTAAGAGTCACAACTAACAGAAAAGCCTATGGCTTGTAGAGTGAGTGATATGTGGACCACTGGAGAATACATGGAAGCTTCTACCCATCATAAGTATATTATCAACTAATGGTAACATTGTCTTCATTAAAATCTAAGAAAATTTTAGTCTGCTCTTTTTGGTAGGAAGAGATAGAAAGTTGGTAAACAATCTCTTAAGATGTTCACTCATAGTTCCACAGGGAACACTAAACTACAGATAAAAGGGGCATCCTGGCAGATTCTCAGCAATTATGAAATTAACCCCCATTTTTCCCATACAACTTTCTGTTTTTGTTTTGGTTTGTTTTGGTTTACCCATTATCAATTCTATCTCATTTTCTTACATATCCTGCTTGATGAGTGGCACCTCTCAGCTTTCAGAATTTGGCTCCATTTCTTGGACTCTGTAAAAAATTATTCCATTTTAATCCTCATTCTGTAGGCCTCCCACATGAGATTTATGATTTATTGGGTAAGGTAAATAAAGCATAATTCAGTCCCAAGGGTAGCAACTAGTAATTTTTTGCCTTTAGTAATAAAAGCAAGCTTAATTGAAAAGCTTGCTCTTGAAGAATAAGTGAATCAAAATAAGAGAGAAGAAGGAAGGAAGAGAACCCCAAGTTAGGGACAGATGAACAAAGCCTCAGAATGAGCAAGTGTATCTAATGAAAGTAGTTGTACAAAAAGAGATTAAATTATAAAGAAAATATAGAGGCAAAGGAGTTTGGACTTAATTCAGGAGTTACTGAAAGTTACTGTTCTAGGGATACTCTGTAAATGTTGTTTGGGGATGGAACTATGAATAAATGACATAACATACCCTTACCTCAACCTCTACTGAATTCTGGGTAAATCAGAATTATACCTAGGTACACATGCACTCAATAGAACATACAAAATCTTGGGCCACAAATAAAACTATTCTTAGTCCCAGAGGTCTTTTCTTAAGAAAGTTGCTTAGAAATACATTATCCCTGAGAGGGTATTACCCCCTACAAGGAATCGAAGCTTGAGAAAATTTGAGCTATTCTTTGTATTGAGTCAGCCGATTTTTTAAGCTCTTAAAGTTAGTGTAACTTCAATGCCAAAAATGTAGATGATATTTGGAAAATTATATTTAGGGCCCAGCAAGTCCTAGACCACTTCTCAGATGCTTTCAAATTAAACATCAATTGAAAACCACAGTCATGCATTCCAAATTTCAGTGATCTAATGGGCCATGGGTAACACAAAATGTCTTTATTTTTTACAGTGATAGAAAAGAAATAGCCATTTTGAAACCCTTTCATTTTCTTCTTTTTGAACTTTTTCTCTAGAACTGGACATTTGTAAGTTCCAAAATTGCCAGGGACTCTTCTCTTCAAATACGTGTAAGAAATATTGGGACATAACATTGTTTTTAGTCAGCACTTCCTGGTTTCTTATTACCCATGGTGAGAGATCAAATATAGGCATTATCTAAGAATGTACAGAGAAAAATCATTAAGGGCAGAGGAAAAGAATGCTCACCTTACGTGAACTTTGATATTCAGAGATCCTATATAAAAGGAAAACAATTAGGATAAAGGGTCTAGAGAAGAACAAAAGAACAAAAACTATAATGAATTTTTATTGAAAATAAAATTCTGAACAAAGATCATCCTTAATCTGTTTTAGTCAGAATAAACTAGGTTATGCTGTGGTAATAAATAACCTTGAAACATCAAAGTCTTAACCCAAGAAAAGGTAATGTCTTCCTCATACAAAGTCCATTACAGATAATGGTGTCTCTCCAGAGCATCTCCAAATGCTTGACTTCAAAGTTTTAATCTTATCACGATTCAAGTCCTCCTTCACAACTGCCAAGAATAGACATAGCTAGGGGGGTGCATGATAGCTTTTCAATTCTTCAACCTAGAAGTGACAGACATCATTTCTACCCACATTTCATTGGCCAGAACTAGTCATTAAGCTCTGTTCAACTGCAAGAAGACCTGGAAATACAGGGTACCAATGTGATGCAAATAAGAGAGTGGTAGATAGAGAGCCAAAGACAAAAGGAAGACAAGGAAATAAAGAAAAAAAAAAAAATGGCGGTTGGGGCAGAGGCAGGGAATGAACTTAGATGAAGGAAGAGGAAGAAAAGGAATGGATAAAATTTTACCACAGATTCAGAATCAAGAACCTATAAATTCTGAGTTCTAATCTCAACTCTACCCCAGTCTTATACAATATTTAGTTTCTCCAAGCCTTAGGGTCCTTAGTTGTCTAAGAAGAATTTCTTGAAATAGATGTGAAAAGCCACTTGGAAAAATAACTATTCTAGAGAGTACAGTACTCTGAAGGAAAATTAGATAGATGATATAGATACAGATACAGATACAGACAGATAAATGAAACATAAGAGGTAGAAATTAAAAGTCTCACAGCAATTCAGAATACTGTATTTTATGTATAAAAGATGTAAACACATGGAAAATGCCAGGTGCATTTCCACCTATAGGCACCAAACCTTCAAGTGAACATTCTAAAGAACTCTGCTTAAAAAAAAACTAAGAAACTCTGCTTAAGATTTGCCATAGATATCCTGGGGAAGAAGGAGCCAATAGACAACATTAGGACTCAACTCTGCAAGTCCATGATAGTAACCAAGCCCTATCGCTAACTTTGACAGCTCTATAACTCAATTTCCTCATGTTTATACTAGTGCTGACATCATCTACCTGCAATAAGAAAGTTTTTTGAAAGACTCAGACTACTCTATGAAATAAGCATTAATCAGAAAATGGCCATATCCCCAAGGTGGCAGTGGCACCTAGAGGTTCCTTCAAAGAGTGTCCTTGCTTCTAGAATTAGGTCACATGGTCACAAAGCCATTTGAATTTTTGGTATTATTTCTTAAGTGGGAACAATCTGACAATACTGCATGTTCCCTATCGGAAACACACTATGTATTATATACCCCTAGAAAGGGTTTCTGTTTTACTAAAGTCTAAGCTTATTTGCTTAAATATATATATTTAATATAATATATGTTAATATACATGCTTATGTCTTTGTACACATACACACAATTATTGTTGGTATATGAGCTTGTATGTATGTTCTTTTCTCAGTGCCAACCCCCTCCCCACTCTGGTTTGCCTCTTTGCTAGAATCCAGCCTAGAGGCACAGAAGATGAATACAGGCCATATGAATTCAGCAGCCTCGTGTATTTGGATGTTCAAAAGCAGCAGTCATCTATCAAAGGAAGTGTATTGGACTAAATGGAGAGATTTTTAATAAGAGGCAAGGGGGTGCACTTTACCTAATAAAAAGAGCATAGAGAGACCCTGGCTGTGGCTAATGTGCATAAAAAATTCAGCCTGTCAGATCCTCACTTTTCTAATTCAGTAATCTAAATAATTTATTTGACATTTTAGCTCAAGATGACCTTTCTTAGGAAAAAATTACTGTTTTAAACTTTTAGCAAGTGCAACCCCAGCCACAGAATCCCTATTGAAGTCTGCATTTTCCCAAATGAGCAAAGGTTAATCTCGTAGCGCTCAAACACATTGCTGACCCTTTTAAACAGCTCACAAAATGTCATTTAATTTTTTAATCTAATTTCAATTATACTGTAATATTTGGGTTGAGTTTTTTGTGGGGAAGGGATGGGGATGTGAGATTCTAGTCAGGTTCTAATTAGAGAAGTTTGGGCAAATAATCCATTTTAAATAAAACAGGTATTAGATAGGGTCATGCATCCTCCTATGGTTTGAATATATATAAAACAAAATCATGCACAATATGTAATAATATCATGCACAATTTCCCTGAAGGATTAACAAGTAGGGATTAAGGTGGTTGATTCTTGAGAATCCAAGGTTCTCAAAGGTGCTGTGTGATTGAGGCAATTAGACTTTAAGCCAAGCTACTCAAAGAAAACTCATGCCCTAATCCACACAATGTCCAATTTATCCTCAGATTCCATTCTAGGACAGTTCTGAATCAACCCAGGAGATCAGGAGGGTGACAGATGTCATAGACACATCACCCTCTCATCCATTCCACAAGCAGTTAGTGAAATCCCAACCTTTTCTTTCAAAAACCATTTCTTAGCTTGCTAGCAGGTCAAAAAAACACAAAAAAAGCTAAAATTGTTAATATGAGGATAATTGGATCTTCTCTTCTGCACAATAAGCTATCATTTCATCATTTCATCCTAGAAAGCTTACTTAGGAGATTTACAGATGTTGTAATAATTTGTTAACCAGGATTTCCTCCTCCCCGCACTGAAGGATAATAGAATTTGATCCTCTAATTTGACAAACATCCCATTTTCTGCAAAATCGTTCATTGTCATTTTTTAAGCAACGTCCTCATGGGAATGCCACGTGGTTTAAGTTTCTCTGTTATTTGCGAATCCAAAATATCATCATTGGTAGTTATACCAATGATCTGAGTAGAATGAGCTGATGTGAACATCAAGCCAAGAAATGAAAGCTCAGCTCCATTACATCCTTCTCATTATCATCTCTCGTGATATAGCCTCCCCCAGAGATTCAGCTCCTCTTTATTTTCCTTGCCCTGAAATGTCATGTATTTCCCTTCATCAAAAGTACCTATAAACCACAGTCTTATGGAAGTTTCCTCAAAAGAGTCTAGTACCTAGCAATCTACAAGATGAACCAGTCTCCTGCCTTTCCTCTCACTTTACCACTCATAACCAAATTTACCTCCAAAGAAAAGCTTAGATGATAAGAGACACAGACACAAATAAAGCTGTTTGCTAATCATATTTACTTCACTTTTTTTTACTTTTTTTTTAAGTTTATTTAAGAGAGAGAGACGGTCAGGGAATGGTGACAGAGGGGTAGAGAAAGAGAGAGTCCCAAACAGGCTCTGTGCTGTCAGCAAAGAGCCCGATGCAGGGCTCACACTCACCTACCATGAGATCATGACCTGAGCCAAAACCAAGAGACAGATGCTTAACTGCATGAGCCACCAAGGGGCCCCAATCATTTTTACTTTAAAATGTACATTCTTATAGGTACTTTCATCAATGAGCACTGTATAAAGTCTAGCATACCATGCTGTTTTATAAATGAAAAATTATCCATTTCTGTTAATTATATTCATCTCAATGGTTCTCATCTCAAGGTATGTATCATAATCACCCCAAGACCATTGTAAAGAACACAGACTTGGGGAGCCCCATGAGATCTGTGGGTGTGGGCCTAATCCATATATTTTTAAACAGCTATACAGGATTTTTCATGCCTACCAATCCCCAGTTAAGAAGCATTAACCAGGGTTAATAACATGGGTTATCTAGTGTAATTAAAATAGTGGTTATGTATCCCAAAAAAGAGAACTCCCACCGTGCCTTAGTTAAGAGATAATCATTAAGAATATACGAAACAAGGAAACCTGGGTAGCTCAGTCAGTTAAGCATCCAACTCTTGATTTCGGCTCAGTGCATGATCTCAAGGTCATGAGATGGAGCCCCACATCAGGCTGTGTGATGGATGTGGAGACTGCTTAAGGTTCTCTCCCGTCTTCCTCTGCCCCTCCCCTGCTCACAGTCTCTCTCTCTCCCTCTCCCTCTAAGAAAAATAATAATAATAACAACACATGAAACAGCTAAATCCTATATAAAAGTCCTCTTTAAAAATATATCCATAACAATATGATGTGTTTTAATTACTATTATAAAAATCAATTCCCTGGCTTTGATCACTGTTCAGAATATTTGCTATAGAAATTGCTCTTGACAGGGCACCTGGGTTAAATCAGTTAAGCATCTGAGTTGAGCTCAGGTCATGATCTCATGATTCATGAGCTGGAGTCCCTCATTAGGCTCTCTGCTGTCAGCATGGAGCTTGCTTCTCCCTGTCTCTCTGGCCCTCCCCTGTCCTCCCTCCCTCCCTCCTTCCCTCTCTCTCTCTCTCTCTCCCTCTCTCTCAAAAATAAACATTTTTAAAAAATTGCTGTTGCCAACAGCCAAGCTATGGAGAGAGCCCAAATGTCCATAAACTGATGAATGGATAAAGATGTGGTAATATACACATACAATGGACCATCATTCAGCCATCAAAAAGAATGAAGTCTTGCCATTTGCAACAACATGAATGGAGCTAGAGTATATTATGCTAAGCAAAATAAGTCAGTCAGAGAAAGACAAATACCACATGATTTTACTCACATGTGGAATTTAAGAAACAAAACAGATGAACATATGGGAGGGGGTAAAAAGAAAAAGGTAAAGAAACCATGAGATTCTTGATGATAGAGTACATACTAAAGGTTGATGGAGGGAGGTACATAGGAAATGGACTAGATGGGTGACGGGTACTAAGCAGAGCACTTTTTTTTTTTATTTTTTTTTAACGTTTATTTATTTTTGAGACAGAGAGAGACAGAGCATGAACGGGGGAGGGTCAGAGAGAGAGGGAGACACAGAATCTGAAACAGGCTCCAGGCTCTGAGCCGTCAGCACAGAGCATGACACGGGGCTTGAACTCACGAACCGCGAGATCATGACCTGAGCCAAAGTCAGATACTTAACCGACTGAGCCACCCAGGTGCCCCTGGAGAGCACTTTTTATGATGAACACTGGGTATAGTATGTAAGTGATCAATCACTGAATTCTATTCCTGAAACCAATATTGCACTGTATGTTAACTAACTAGAGTTTAAATAAAATGCTCAACATCACTCATCATCAGGGAAATACAAATCAAAACCACAAGGAGATACCACTTCATACCTGTCAGAATGACTAACATTAACAACTCAGGCAATAACAGATGTTGGGGATGATGTGGAGAAAGAGGATCTCTTTTGCACTGCTGGTGGGAATGCAAACTGATGCAACCACTCTGGAAAACAGTATGGAGTTTCCTCAAAAAATTAAAAATAGAACTACCTTACGACCCAGCAATTGCACTACTAGGCATGTATCCAAGGGATACAGGTATGCTGTTTCGAAGGGACACATGCACCCCAATGTTTATAGCAGCAATATCAACAACAGCCAAAATATGGAAAGAGCCCAAATGTCCATCCATCGATGGATGAATGGATAAAGAAGATGTGGTATATACATATAATGGAGTATTACTCGGCAATCAAAAAGAATGAAATCTTGCCATTTGCAACTATGTGGATGGAACTAAAGGGTATTATGCTAAGGAAAATTAGAGAAAGACAAATATCATATGACTTCATTCATATGAGGACTCTAAGATACAAAACAGATGAACATAAGGGAAGGGAAGCAAAAATAATATAAAAACAGGGAGGAGGACAACACATAAGAGACTCTTAAATATGGAGAACAAATAGAGGGTTACTGGAAGGGTTGTGGGAGGGGGGATAGGCTAAATGCATAAGGGGCATTAAGTAATCTACTCCTGAAATCATTGTTGCACTATATGCTAATTTGGGTATAAATTTAAAAAAGAAAATTAAAAAAAAGAAAAAAGTTTTGAAAAAATAAAAAGTAAAAAAATAAAGGTAGTGGTTTCAATGCCCCCCCACAAAAAACAATGCTATTGCCAGAAATCAATGCCATTCATTGAATAAAAACAGAGGCAAAAAAAAAAAAAAAAAAAAAAACCTACACAGTATTGCACTGCCATACCATTCATGGAAGAGTAGCAAAGAATTTTGCCTGAGTTACCACTGAATTCCCCCAGCCCAAATTTCCTGGTTCTGATTAAGTCCTAAAAGGAAACAGATTGGGATTGTCTTGAAGAGAAAGCATAGAACATCAAGAGCTAGTCCCTAAATTCTTCTATCTTTTTCTGTTCTCCTTGCTCTAAGATTCTAGAGGACTATTTCCACTTTAACATCTCAGATCCCAAGAGTCCTGGCTGCCCCATGTTTTCCAAGAAACACTTTTCCCAAAGCTTGGTCCACGGAACATAACTTCTGCAGTAGTTCTGAAATAAAATATTTTGAGGATCAAGTAAGTTTGGGAGATCCAAATGCATGTGAGCATAATAAGTCTTGGGGAAACTTGTACTAAAGAAACGAAACCTCTTTAACCTGGCTCTCCCAGTCTATAAAATAAGGGCCCTTATTTCACATGACGTATTAACATTCCATGAGGAGCTCCACAAAACACACTTTAAGAAACACAATAACAGCTATGAATCAACCAAGATTGCTATCTTTTCTACTTCTATGAAATTGTATAGATCAATAGAGTTAAAATAAGTAGCAGAGTCAGTAGGAAATAGATATATCTGTATCTTCCTTGATAATATTGAAGAATAGCTTGAAGACAGAATTAATGAAATCAGAGAACATGGAAGAGAGGGGAGAATATGTACCTGAACAAGCTATGCTACAGATTGAGAGTACAAATTCAGAAATCCCTTTGTTTTTGAAAGCTCAGCAGCCTTCTAATGTAATCAACATATTTCCTTTCTTCTTAACTTTGAATAAACCTGCTTACTATGCTTAAGTGGAAAGATGGGAAACAATTCAATTACAGTGTCCAAGTTCCTCCAACCTATGACATCAAGTAGCCATTAACATTCAGATCTCAAGATCACCAACCTCCATTCATTCAGGTCAAATGCTACAACTTCCAGTGAGCTACTGGTTAGGAAGGGCTTTATTCCAACTGCTTTTACAGTACCTACATTATCTGACAGATTTAAAGTAAGTGTCTGAACTGCCTGAAGAGGTAGTTTCAAATGAGAAACTGGGGTTTAGGGAAGTTCAGTAACTTGCCCTAGTACTTGGGAGAGCTGTGACTGGAATTCAAGACTATGGTGATTTTTTTTTTTAGTTTTTTTTATTTATTCTAAGAGAGAGAGAGAACGAGCAAGACTAGGGGCGGAGAGAGGAGGAAAGAGAATTCCAAGCAGGCTCTGCGTGGACACAGGACTCAAACTCACAAACTATGAGATCATGACTTGAGTCAAGATCTAGAGTCAAGACATGTAACTGCCTGAGCCACCCAGGTGCCCCAAGACTATGTTGATTTTAAATACTCCACGGCACAGCTTGAGAAGCACAATGCTTCTTCTTGGTGTTTTCATGGATTGGCCCTGGTAAACCAAACCTGGAGTTCTGACTGATATAATGAAAACTGGCACCCTATTGTTAGCTCCTCCAATGAAACCACCACGGCCACCACAAACACTGCCACCACCTACAGTCACCGATGCCTGCATACTGATTCCTGCTGAGCAGCTGGTTATAACTTTCATAAAACGGAATGAGGACACCCTCTTTGCTTCTGCATGGTGGTGGTTTGGAACTTCATCTCCCAGAGTGTTCCAGATCTCTGTGAAACAGTGTTTTTTTTTTTCTATCAGACAGGCCTTGCCATTTCTGCCACCAGGCAACCTGCAACTGCTGCCCTGCCATCCATCAGAATGGAATCCTGTACTCTCAGTATCCAACAAAGGACAGAGGAGAAGTCACACCATTGTTCCTCTGGTATTGGCAAAAACAAGGGAGAGTGAGGACAATTTTTCTGTGTATTGATAGCTCCAGAAGGGGGCTAAATGGCTGGTCTCAAAATACTCTGGTATTTTGAGAAAGAGCTCTTTCAACAAGCACACACATCCCTTTCATCCATCAGTTTACACATACCTGATGGGACAATGGATTACAAAAATTTCATGATAGCTGTAACACCGCCACCAAGATTGCATTTAGCTCTGAGGCCCTGTTGCTAGGTTAGGTTTATGTCAGACTCCTTTTGTCACTATGGAGAGAAGTCTCTTTCTTTTCTCTTACCTTATAGCTAAAACGTGATTTTTATTCAGTCGCTCTTCCCACCCTACCCTCAACCATCAGAACATGTTTCCCCTTTAATATGACTTCTAAACAATCCCCTTCCCATCCCATACGGCAACCCTGTCATTCCAATATTCCCCAGACAGCCGCCGGGAAGCTCCACAAACCCCCAGGTAAATCACTGGCTCCAGAGAGATAGTTTAAAGGAAAGATGTCACCTCTATTCATATGCCTGTTGAGGTGGAGTCATGACTGAGGCCACCTGACTACATGTGTTTTTGATTCCATTGAGTCTCAACTCCTTCCCTGGGAACTTGTTCCAAGTCTTCAACCCAATCCTCTCTTCTGGCTCCTCCCATGACCATATATTTATGCCGGTTTATTATGCCCTTGGTCCTTTACCTAGACCTTGAGAATGCCTTCTCTCTTGCCTTCCTTTCATATCAAACTCCACTCTCCATCTTTCCTCCCATTGATTTATTCACTCACAGAGCTCATACAATCATGTCTCTAAAATTGTTCTTATCCAATCCCCATTCTTAATATTTGGTACACCCAATGGCTACTTTCTAGTCTTTAACTTCCTTGACACCGCTGACCATTCCCTCTATATTGACCCTCCCCTCCTTTCCTTTTATGCCATAAACCTTTTTGTCTGGTTATTTCCCTGCTCCTCTGCCAAATGCTCCCTCGCTGTTTTGTGTGCCGGTTTCTCATACTCTGCTTGCTCTTGAAGCACTGGGACTTTGCCCTCTTATCATCCCATATACTCTCCTTGAAAAGATCTCATCTATTTCATGGCTTCATTTCCCACCTACATGCTGAACATGCCCACATCTTTATCTCCCACTCAACTGTCTCCCTTGAGTTCTAGACCCATATTTCCAACAGTCAGGTGGACAAGTGTGCCTTGGGTGTCCAAGAGACACTTAAATTATACTTTTCAAAGTAGACCTATCTTCTCTAACAACTCTGCTAGATCTATGTCTTATTTTAGTCAAAAATACCACCATTTTCCTTGTCACCAGAGAAAGAAACCAGGGAGTCCCTCTTCTTCGCCTCCCATGTTACCCACTCCTGCCAATCTTATTTCTTATCTCTCAGATCTATTCTCTTACTGTCTTTCTCACTGCCACAGTTCAGACAAACCCCTGGCCCCTACTTCACACTTTCACAGCTTTAACTGACAGTATGGTCTATTATATTTATTCTAACCTTAATTCAGTTCTTCAGTGGGTCATTCATTCTAACACTTCCATGATTTCATCCATTCTGTTCTTCAAGTATCTTCTTTCTCCTGGTTCACCTGATAAAATCTTATTCACTCTTAGCAACATCAAACTTCAAATATAAGTACCTCCATGAAGTGATCCCTGATTTTATACCATTAAGAGTTCTGTCTTCTAGAGCAAAGTGAAAGGTACCACAATTCCAGACTTCAAGATATATTAACAAAGCTGTTATTATCAAGACAGTATGGTACTGGCACAAAAACAGATACATAGATAGATCAACGGAACAAAATAGAGAACCCAGAAATGGACCCACAAACATATGGTCAACTAATCTTCAACAAAGCAGAAAAGAATATCAATGGAAAAAAAGAGTCTCTTCAACAAATGGTTTTGCGAAAACTGGACAGCAACATGTATAAGAATGAAACTGGACCACTTTCTTACCCCATACACAAAAATAAACTCAAAATGGATGAAAGACCTAAATGTGATATAAGAAACCATTAAGATCCTAAAGGAGAAGCCAGGCAGCAACCTCTTTACCTCAGCCATACCAACTTCTTACTACAGACATTGCCAGAGGCAAGGGAAACAAAAGTAAAAATGAAATACTGGGACCTCATCAAGATAAAAAGCTTCTGCACAGCAAAGGAAACAATCAATAAAACTAAAAGGTAACCTACAGAATGTCATTTACAAATGACATACCTGATAAAGGGTTAGTATCCAAAATCTATAAAGAACTTATCAAATTCAACACCCAAAAAAACCCAGTTAAGAAATGGGAAGACATGAATAGACACTTTTCCAAAAAAGACATACAGATGACTAATAGACACATGAAAAGATGCTCAAAATCACTGATCATCAGGGAAATACAAATCAAAACCACAGTGAGATATCACCTCACACATGTCAGAATGGCTAAAATTAACAACTCAGGAAACAACATGTTGGCAAGGATGCAGAGAAAGGGGAACCTCTTACACTGTTGGTGGAAATGCAAACTGGTGCAGCCACTCTGGAAAACAGTATGGAGGTTCCTCAAAAACTTAAAAATAAAACTACCTTATGACCCACAACTGCACTACTAGGTATTTACCCAAAGGATACAAAAATACTTATTTGAAGGGGCACATGCACCCCAATGTTTATAGCAGTAGCATCAACAATAGTCAAATTACAGAAAGAGCCCAAATGTTCATCAACTGATGAATGGATAAAGAAGAGTTGGTGTGTGTGTGTGTGTGTGTGTGTGTGTGTGTGTGTATACACACACACATATATATATACACATATATATACACACATATATATGTATACACACACACACACACACACACACACACACACACACACACACAAAATGGAATATTACCCAGCCATAAAAAAGAATGAAATATCGCCATTTGCAGTAATGTGGATGAAACTAGAGTGTATTATGCTAAGTGAAATAAGTTAGTCACAGAAAGACAAATATCATATGCTTTCACTCTTATGTGGAATTTAAGAAACAAAACAGATGAACATAGGAAAAGAGAAGGAAAAAATGGATAAAAACAGAGAGAGAAACAAACCATCAAAGACTCCTAACAATAGAGAACAAACTGAGGGCTGTTTATGGGGAGGTAGGCAGGGGATGGGCTAAACGGGTGCCGGGCATTAAGGAGGGCACTTTTCGGGATGAGCACTGGGTGTTGTATGTAAGTGATGAATCACAAAATTCTACTCCTGAAACCAACATCACACTATATGTTAAATAACTTGAACTTAAATGAAAACTTGGAAGAACAAAAAGAGTTCTGTCTTCTTCCTTGCAGCTGTCATAGCACACTGGATACAGACCTCCACAGATAGCATTCCTTGCCAGTTTACCACTCTCTCTCTTTACATCTGTCCCCCTATAGACAGTGTTTCAAGGATAGAGAGAGACTGTATTCTATTCATCTTCACATCCCCCAAATCTAACAGTGCTTGTATCGTCGGTGGGTTTTTAATGACTGCTGACTGAATGAATTTGTCTGTTGTGCTTAAAGAAAGTGATGGAGATCCCTGTTAAGAGAGAAGGGCAGAGCTTCCTAGTTGGGGTTCTGCAGGGAAACAGTACATTCTCATGGAAAGGATTCTGCACAGGTAGGTGGTCGGGAACCTAGGTTCTCTTGCCCAAGCTGTGCGATTAACTGTGTGACCTAATTTAAGTCAATTACTGCCTCAGAGACTCTTATTTAATCATCTGAAAAATAAAATAAAGACAAAACTCAGTTACCTCCAAGATCCCTTGCATCTCTTAAGTAAACTAGCTAACTTCTCTAAGAATCAGTTTTCTCATCTATAAGGTACAGTAACACATATTCTTCCATCAGACGATGATGGGGGGATTAAAAGAGTCTATACATGTAGAGCACTTAGGACAGCACCCAATACATGCAAAGCACTCACCAAGTAAAAGACAAACCAAGAATGAACCTAAATTTGACTCCTCAGCTTGTTATTTAAGTGTTGACTAGCTATGACCTTGGGACTCCTAACATCTCATAATACATCTGGGAGTGCCAAGATAGTCTATTTTTTTAAGTCTCAGATCAGTTATTTCTACAAAAAGCACCAAGCATTCTTCCATACTGCCAATACAAAGAAACGTGACACTGCAAGAAACTGGCAGGCAGGATATTAAGTTTTTGGAAGTCCATCTTGACATTTATCCCCTACCAACAACAGTGAAGCCCAGACAGAATCCATAATCAGTTTTTCTCAACTCTAAGGAAAGGAGTGAGAGAAACATAGGGCCCTGGAGGAAAGAAGTTGATGCGTTCCAACCTCTTTTCAGACAGGAGGAGCTGGATCTATCATTAGCCAGCTTCTTATCAGAAGCTTGGAGGGAAAAGAAAGGAATAACCCAAAACCAAATTTCCCTCATTTTGAAATCCATCATTTTGACTACTGATACTATCTTCTCAATCAACCCCCTTCCTTTTCTCTCAAGGCAATCTCTTAGTAAGCTCTCTAACAAGGATTTTACCTCAGTCTTCACAGACCAACAGGTAATACAAGTGGGTGAGCAAACAACTTTGATCTTCCTCTCACTGGATCAACTCCCAGATTACGAGGCTTAGTAACAGAAACCTCTCACCCCCATCAGAGGGCTACCTCACTCTTCAGAGAGACTATTGGTTACCATCTCTTAAACATCAGACAGATTCTATATTTAACCCCTCCATTCAGCAAGTAGCACAGCAGTCTGTGCAGGATGTCTTGAAAACAAGTCATGCTGCTAGGAATGGGACCCCCTTAACCATTGCTAGGCTACAGAGCAGATGGGGCTCTAGACACCTGCAACCCCAGCTACATTGTTACAGCCAATGACGAATAAAAAGCAGGATAGGAGATTTTGGCTACAGGTTGCCACTCATCAGAATTACAACTTGAAGACACTGAATCAATGCCATTCCTCGTAGCTGCCCTCATCATTTTTAATGTGCCTTTGTTCCCTTTCATTTCCCTTTAAGAACGGGAGAGTCCTTATAAGAATTCATGATTTCTGTCCCAATGTGCCTCCTATAAAGTGGTGCAACTGACATGGCACCACCTTGCAAGGCCCATGGCTTCCTGTGCTGGTGGACCGGCCAGGTGGGCGTCTGCTGCTCCTCCCAGACCAACAGGAACAGTGGGAGCTGGCAAGAGACGGGAGCCCTCACCTGACCACAAAGCAGTCAGACCTTTAAAAGGAGAAGCAAGCAGCCTGATTTCTTTTTTTTTTTCTTCAAGGCAATGGTGAGGGGTTTTGATCTTTCCTGGGTTTGCTTCTCAGCCAGCCCTCTTCCTTTGTCTCGCCTCTTTCAATGACATTCTGCAGTTTCATTTTTTCGAACCAGAAAATGTAGTGTGATTCTGTAAATGTTTTCTTGCTGTTGTACTCTTCAGACCATTTTCTTCCTTGTTTTTTGGGGGCCTGAATCTGCCTTTGGTCACACTATCTGCTCCTCTATGGTCACCTCGGAGAAGATTAACCCTTTCATTAAAAAAGCCTGGCCAGGGTCAAACTACCGCCTGGCTAGGGACTCTTACAACCCTTTGATCTCCCAGCTATGGAGAAATTATTAGCAAATTCTAAGCCTTCCCATGTGATTTGTTTTTGTAAATTTGTAGAAATTATTCCTAATCCTATTACGTGGCCTAGGGCAAACCTGCATTAAATATAGGAGACTTTTTGTTATGTGGCAGATGGATAATAAAGGAATGCTGAATGCAGCTCCATTCCAAGTTATGGGAATCTGGACACTTCATCAGCATTCGCTTAATCCTCTGCCATGGCTCCGCCTTTGATGAATGCTCTCATTTATGACCACTGATGCCGCTCACTTAATTTCAGAGAAGAAAAATAATACCTAGCTGTTAATGTGAATATTTGAGTTTATGGCTGTACAATGAATAATTGTGACATTATCAAAGGAACATCTCCTTATACATTATTCAGTTGTATAGACCACATTAACCAGAGATTGGAAACTTGCAATTCTGCATCTTCCATCTTTGGAACGGAGACACCACGCAGACAAAAGTCAGTGTCTCAAACCAAATTCTACCTGACAATGCGTATCAGCCCGCACTATATTTTGCTCATTGTGGTGCCAATCTCCTATCTTACCAATGACATTTTTTCAAAGAAAGAGGGGATTTCCTAGAGACTCGACCCCATGCAACTTCCATCGCTTATTATCGAGTAGGAAAATGTAGTCCTGGTTCCTGCTTTAATACTGATGCCATGGAGGATGTCTTGAGGGTTAGACTGAAAATTAAGACAGCACACCTTTGCTGCTTATACTTTATATATAAACCGAGGGTCTCTTTCGATGTATGTTTTCACTTAGAAAGCAAGAGGGAATGTTTGTAAGTCATCCACGAATCACTGGGTCTTTGCTGGGTTCAGCCAAGGCAGAGATTCTGCTGGTACCATCAGCATCACCTGCTTCTCTGTTACAGAGATAGATGTATCTCGGCTGCTTCAGCATTTGCATCTTTGTTTCTGGGCAGGGAGGGGGTGAGTCACCAGCAAAAAGAGCTAAAGAGTAAGATGGAACATTCTCATTGTACAAACTCAATGAACAGTGTTTTTAACTAAGGTATGTGTTTAGGATGTGCGCAGGCATGTCATTTGAAAATACCAGGAATCTTTTATAAAAGAGCAGATTTTATTATATAAGCCAGAAAACACATATATCAGACTAGGAATAGGACCATTGGGCTATTGACTTTTGAAAAATACTTCCATTTTAACTTAATTTCAATATTGCTTGGTAAATAGACTTTGGGGCTAAGATCAGATTTCCCTAAAGATGTTTTTCTGCATTGCTATTCAGGTAATCCTCGTGAGATCAGTTATATTCATTGATGGCAAAATGCCTGCAAATGGGTTGTGAGACTTGGGAGGTGTGCTCAGGTAAATGAAATCAGCAATATGTGTCATTTTTCCAGTTTTAGTAAGCCATAAGCTGAACATTTTCATATCCTGCTGGTTTCTACACGGTAGTCAATTTATTGGCACAAACCATTAGCTGAAAGATTGTAGAAAAGAAGTATTTTAGCCTATTTTCAGGAAATTCATTACAGAGGTACACTATAGCATTTATGATGGTTCAATGCCAGAAGCAGGTGTAAACAGGGCATGAATAGTGCTATTCAAACTGTGTATGATTTAGTAAGGCATACACACCGTAAGCCAAACACAGACTTCTAGTCAGTTTGAAGAGGGGCTCTAGTTGGTCTTCGTTTTAATATTATATGAAATTGGTGAGCTGAATAGCAAATTTGAATTTACTAATAAGCAAACAAGATTTTTTCACACCCTGGGCTCCTGAGACTGATATTGATGCCTCTGAGAATCAGGTATGGACTCTTGGAACCTCTAAGAATGATACAAATTAAACAGATATCTCAGCTGAGTTACTTCTGTAATGGGGGACCCGGTACATGCCCTCAACCCACAGGTCACCATTTTGCTTGTGGTGGTTGTTATCCTTAACGGACAAAACGCCTCTAAAAACAACACTAACAGCCATTCTACCAGAATTTATCAGTGGCCCTTCTGGATTATCTATCCCAGAGAAGGAATGAAAAAGAACAGAAACTTAGATGGAACAGCACATCAGCTACATAAAAAACCAACAAATACTGCATCTGGTGCCAACCTGACACCAATGTCTTCTCTATCTTCTCAGAACTGTCTTGTTGCTATCTGGAAGAAAGGGAGGGACACTCTATGCCAGTGGCTCTTAATGGTGAGCATCAGAAACCTGTGGTGTTTCAAAAAACACAGAGGCCAGTTTCTCTACCCCAGAACTACAGAATGAGATTTTCAGGAGTGGAAACCAAGCATTTGAATTTTCTTGAACATTCCACAGAGATGATTCTTATTCACAGCCATGGTTGATAACTGCTCTACCATAAAAATAAATGCCACATTTACCTTTACTTTAAAGGCATTACGGTAGAGGGCAAAGGGCATCAGTTGTGAAGCCGGACCTGAGATTCATGTCCTGGCGTGCCTCTCACCAGCTGCGTGCTCTTGGACAAGTTATTTTCACTCTTTAAGTCTCAGTTTCCACCCCTGTAAAATGGGGACTCTCCCCACCCCCTACCTCACAGAGCTACCTTGAGGTTACTATTACAGGTCCAGTACATAGTAGGCACTCAATAATTTTGGCTTTTCATGTGAACTTGAGCTGGTAACTCCCCATTGTACAAAGAGAAGGAGGAAGAGAAAAGGAGAGGACAGGGATCAAGTTTGCCAAGGCTTCCTTTATTCAAAACAAACAAGCTTTAGTTCCCAAATAATTCACTTCTTTTCTGAAAACAAAACAGTTTTTCAAAATAGTCCCAAGTCTATTTTTCTCCCCTCCTCCCCCAAAAAATGACACCCTAAAAAACAATCAAGCTAGCTAAAGTAGAATGTGTGTCCATTGTCACTTAAAATGGGCAGGGAAGAGAGAGAAAAAGAAACCATCTTAACACTTCCTCTAAAACCTTTCTCTCTCTTTGAGGAAAATTTAAAATAATAAGACAAAGCATTTCAAACAAGGTATCAGAGGCAAAGGCTGTATATGTATTTTTTTTTCACACTGGGAACTGAAAGAAGAAAATACCATGCAAAGTGGAGTTGAGATTGTATGCCACAATCACAGGAGACTGCTTGGGCAAAAATGCATGCATGCATACATACGTACATACAAGCAAACGTAGTAAAATAATAGAGAAAAACGTACTCTTCCCCCAACCACATTAGCACTACATTATTTGGAACCTCACATCAAGTAAAGCCGATCTCTTGGCCTCACTGATGTTTTTTATAAAAGCAGAGCGACCACCACAGGACTCCAGACCAACAGACAGAAATTTGCTACTTTAATCTAATACGCCTAGTGTCAGTTTTCTTTTGTGCAAACACATCTACAGCAAATGGGTTGGGAAACTCACCATCTATATCATGTGCAATAAATTATACTTTCCTGAAATGTTGCCTCGCTAAAATATGCTAAGAAAGCTGTGAACAATATTTACAAATAGTTCAGATGTCACAACAAAACACCCACCACTCATGCATTCTACATTTCGCTATAATAAGTGTGGTAATAGAGGATACCGCTCTCAAACATTAGAAAAGTATTCTTTACGGAGACATAATTGGGAGAAATTCTTTAAATTTATAGAAAAATTCTTTTCTCTCCCCCCTTCCTCAAGAATCTGCTCTCTCAAACTGTCAAGACAGCAGCCTCAAATTTACTTGTTTCCAGCATCTCGTCACACAGCAGGCTGTTAGTACTTATTTTTATTTTGGTACATAATTTCCTGACAAAGCAGAAAACTTTGTTTCTGCTACTACATACTACTAATGTTTTAAAAACTTGATGCAGACTAACAAATGCTATGTCATTTCAGGGAAGGAGACAACAATTGCCTTGAATATAAACCAAATAATCTGGGATTGTTTTTTAATCTGGGAGGCAAGTGGCAAAATAAGGTCATTGGGAAAAGGCTGGATACGGGGGGAGTTAAGCGTGTCTAAGAGCTAGAACAAGTAAGGAGAAGGGGACTTTATCATAACTCAGTTTGCCTGCCTCTACAATCCGTGTTTTTTCAAAACAAGACAAGCATGAGAAGGAGCTTTTGCAATAAAGTTCTGTATACAAGTGTGAGATGCTATTTTGAGAAAAGCAGAAACAATTTAAAATGTGAAAGAGGTCAAAAGTAAGATATTTGAATATCCGGACATGTTACAGTGAAAGAGATCCTTCCACGATGTAAGAGAAACATCAGGAAAAAGTGCTACGCCAACGGAATACAAAAAGTTTTCCAATTTAACTATTCTTGATTTTGTGCATAAATCCACACTGAATTTCAATACTGTGGTGCTTACAAAAATGTGTAGTCCAGCTATTTATACTGTTTCCATACACTGGAGAATCAGCCACATGTTGTATTAGTACTTTTCATAAACAGTAATGATGAACATACAAAGAGAATCACTCTTTTAATCAAGGAAATAGGATATTTTTAAAGGAAAGCATCTGATTATTCATTGGTTCATTTGCAGTTGCTTTGCTATTTAAGTACAAAAACCTCTCCTTTCCACTCTTGGGTCTGTTTTCTAAACTCCACCATTGGGTATTTTGTAGTTTAATTAAATTAACCCCTGTATCTGCATTCTAAAGGCAGCACTTGAGAAATAAAAACCTCAGTTCCTAATTTGCCCTAACGCAAGCACCACCCTCCGGGCTGCCTTTTTGGCATGGTAAGTACAGAAAACAGAATCAGGTGAAAAATAAACGTGTTTACCTACCATCAAAACACCTTTCAAGTCCAATACACATTTTTGTTCTGTTAATGCCAACACAAATATGCAGACACTGTGGTAAGGGGTGTTTTAAAATATAGCTAGACAGACCGATTAAAACACGCTGCTTTCTCTCTGCCAAATTCCTGCCTATGGGGAGCAATTAAATGTGCCGTCCGTGCATTCAAATACTGAATAAAAAGTGAATCTTGTATCTCTGCCACTTAGACAAGTATAATTCCAATGGAAAGATTTATCAACAACTCTCAGGCAGTTTTGGGGGTTTCTTTTCTTTTTCTTTTCTTTTTTTTTTTTTTTTTTTGTCAAGCAGCACAAAAACTCATACTGCATCTGGACTCTGTTACAAAGTCACACAGGGATGGGAACACCAGAAAAAGGGTGCTCATTCTGGCTGATGAACAAGCAAACCCAAACATCAAGGAGGCAGCTTTGAACAAATAAACCACTTTGTGCTAGACTGAACGTACATAACATTACCCAGGAATATAACCAAGCAGCAGAAGAGTTACTTTATTGTGGCTTCTTTGCAGTTAGAGAAGTCAAACGTAATTGCCGAAGCCCATAATTGAAATTTTTTAATGTGAATTTATTCCATCAATGCCATATGAAATCACCAGAGGTTCCCTGTATGACAAAAGACCTGGGTATTTAAGGAGATTTGAAAATAATCATAGAATTACAAATTAGTCGGAAAACAAAATGATTCTAAAAGATTAGGTGCTGACATTCTTATTTTGAGGTTTTAAATTTTTTTCTGCCCCATCGATTATTTCATGTGTGTAGGTTTATGATTGCCAGAGAGATAAATGGTTGATGGCTGCTATTACACTGCCCCAGTTATGACATGTCCACCCCGACTGCCTGGCTTCAGTGATCTTTTGGGCATGACATTTCAGCTTTGGCCTGGGTCCCCATCAGCCTCTGAGGCAGAGTCCAGGCAATGATCTTTCTGGGACCTGACTAAATGCCTAGTTAACTACAAGGTTACTTACACTGGAGCAGGTCACAAAGAAACGTTCAAGCCCCCAGATGTCTTTCTTCTTGCCTCAAACAAAGCAGATGTCTTAGATTTTTGCAAGGCTGTGTGTAATCTATTTTGGCTTTGCAATTAAGAAACTATATATTTACCATGCCTTTGGACATTTTGTCCTCGTTTCAAGGGGAAATCTTTCTTTCAAGTGCGTATAAATCAAATAACATTTGAAACTTTGCAAGTAATGGATGCTTCTTCACACAGATTTAGGATAAAATCTGCGAAGGAAACTTGCTTTTCTAATTTACTGATCAGTTTACTCAGATCACAGATATCACAGGATTATCAAGCATTGAGCTTTAATAAAAGGCAAACTGGTTAATACTACTGAAATCATTACTGAGCATTTCTATTTTGATATCTACTTTCAAGACTTACAAGCAGATGAATTCACACTAGGCTGGGAACTGGCAGACAGATTAATATGCCAGAGCTTTGTTCTTAATGAATTTTGATGTTTCTGTTTCAATATATAAAAACATTTTCACATGATCTTAAGAGAAATATTTTCCTGGGAGTAAAGAAAAGTGAACAATAAATAGGTGACTACCTTAACTGTTATTAAGGATATTTGAATAAAACGCAAACTATATAGGTTTTAGGTATATATACATACATATATATGAGAAATATATAAGTGGGTATCATACTCTAAAAGGAGCTATATCAATTCAAGTAATTTGATGCATGACTTCACAGAATCTATCCGAAACCCACTTGGAAGTTTTTCTAAATATGTTTTTTCATTTCATTCTTTATTGATTCCAAACATTACAGCTAGCTGTTAAGTAACAACCACTGTCTTTAAAGCGTTATAAATACTCATTTTCAGACAATAAAGTCTTTAAAAATCCTCTCACAGAATTTCAAGCTATTGCAAATGGATAAATCATTGCACACCTAAGTCCGTATTTGCATAGTTAAATTACGTATTGTAGCAGTGGAGTCTTTTACTTCTATTATATCAAGACACACACTGGTACGATTCCATGAATCTTTCCTTTAGGGCCTGCAGCATTATCATAATAAAGTCAAATATCCCATATGCTACCATGGGTGCTTCACTTTCACCTGGGAGGGACTCACATAAAAAAAGCAAAATGCACCAGCCCCGGAGTCTGGATTCCTTTCTCTTGACGGCTTATGTCACCTTCATTGTGGTAAATGAATCTCTCTTGTTCCATGGATTCATTTTAACAGACGTTCTCTTATTTGCATAAAGGCAAAATTAAAAGCATTTTTGAAATAAACTTAATATACAGTATGTTGCCATCGAGTTTTTTAGCTTGATTTCTCTTTTATCTCTACAGGTGCCCTGAAGTGCTATAAAGCTTGTTCTAGACCATACATTCTCGGATAAAGTTTCTATACGGAAAAATCATGCCACTCTGATATGGCAACTGTAATGGCTACACTCATTCTTCTTTAAATTTAAAACACTGCTAAAACACAGCTTATTACAAGTTAAGACTTTAGCCAGTTTTTGTGATTTCATGTATGTTAATGAGATTTATTTTAGGGGGGTGGGGTTAGCTTCAATCTGATGCCATCAATCACTAAAAGCATCAACTGAGGTTTCTGGTTGTCTTCACAAAATCTAAGATTACGAAGATTGCTGAGAGAAATAAAACTTCCACCTAACAAAAGTCTATCTTCATAAAATACCAAATTTCTAAAATATAAAACAATCCATAGATCATAGCTGTCCTTTTGCATAATACACTTTAATTGTTGCTAAATTATTGGTGGGGAAGTGTTTTTTTGTTTTTTTCGTTTTTTTGTATTTGCTACTTTGTTTTTGTTTGGTTTTGGTTTTGTTTTTACTTTATCTTTAAGTAAATGCATGGGGAAGAATTTTTTATTTTATATGACTACAGACTTGATTTTTATTTCTGGTGTTCTAAGAAATCAAAGACGATTTAGAGTACAATAAAGAATAAAAATGTCATCAGTTGAATAAAGTATTTCTATGAAGTCTGAACAAAGTGGAAATCTGAATTGCAGTCCCAAGTATGTATTTTTTTTTATTTTTTTCGTGTTTATTCATTTTTGACAGAGGGAGACAGAGCATGAGCAGGGGAGGGGCAGAGAAAGGGAGACACAGAATCCAAAACAGGCTCCAGGCTCTGAGCTGTCAGCACAGAGCCTGACGCGGAGCTCGAACTCACGGACCGCGAGATCACGACCTGAGCCAAAGTCGGCCGCTTAACCGACTGAGCCACCCAGGCGCCCCAGCAGTCCCAAGTATTTAAATAAGCTATTACAAAAGGAGTGCTAGAAACCATTATATTGTGTGATTTCTCGTGAATAATGGAAATGCTATCAGGTATTTTTGTTTAAATGGAATAAATGTTTGAGAGAGATGGTGTTCAGCCATTGTAACCTTCCAAACCACGAGTATTAGTACTGTTATAACTTCATCTTTTGAAAGAGACATACCCTAAAAAGAAATTCACAAAGTTATACAAAGAAATGCAATTTAAACCTACCCTCCATCTCCATCATTTGCAGGTGGATCATTTCTCCTATAAGGACACTGATAAAGACTTTCAAGCATCCTTACCCTGAGAATTCTCCTGTCAGAGCTACACAACATTATAGTATTCTTTTAAGATAATATGTCTCCTCCAATTCAGAATGCCATACATTGACAGGGCTCTCAAAAGTTCTCAAAGAAATTAAAAATAGGTTTACTATAAATAGACTGCCAACACATTTATAGTAATCAGATTTGCCATTTTCCAAAGATCCTTTGGTCTGGTGAGCTAAAGGTTAATACAATTTGGCCATTATCCATTTAAAATAATTTAAATGAAATCTGTGTTGCAAAGAATTAAAATCATATTCAGCAGCAACATTCATCAATAAGGATCATGCCTAATCATACTGCAATTGGCTCCCAATTCCCTATTTGTACATAACATTCCCCACCAGTAATAGAACCTAGTGGATGCATTTCAGATATTTTTCCATTGCATTCTGTTTTGCTGTGGAAGTAGAAAGAGCACTGAACACAGAGTCAGGGGCTAATGGAAGACCTAACATTACCACTCCATGTGTCCAGACAAATCCCTGCATGTCTGGGAATCTTGGTCACTTTACACATTAAACAAATGACTAGATGATCTGGAAAACTCTCTCCTCTCCTACAATGATGTGCCCCATCGGAGTAAATGTTAGTAGGAGAACGGTTCAGGTAAACAATGTGGAATGTAAGCAGTGAAGATCCACTATCTGAGTACTGAGAGGCCTCCGTTCTGAAGATCACAGTTCAGGTACAAAGAACTTTTCCACAAGTGCTTTTTATCTGGCTGTGTGACAGTAAAATGCTAGCTACTGTTTACAGAGAATTTATGTGATCATTCCTGGGATATGAATTATAAGAGAGGAGTAGTAAACGAATTATATGAGAGAAGTATTAAATTCCCCTTCACGCTTGCTAAGGGAATACCTGATTTCTGGTAACTTATTCTTCTGTTCACTATATCTGAGAAACCAGGGTGTGAAAATCCAAATGGCCTCACTCCATTTGGGGCAAAGGGATCACTGTTGCCAAAATGTAAAAGTACCTAGTCCTGACCTCACATCCCACGCCTCTTTTCCTCTTTCTTTTTTTAATTCTCCAGCTGTTGCCAAGCATTATAAACCTTCCACGGTAACATGGTGTTTTCTTGAAAATAACAATGCTATTAGAACACAATAAATACATGAACAAATCCATAAAGACAAAAAGACAGAGTTTGGAGTCATGTCTAGGTGGAGGAAGAAATAATCTCATCCTCAAAAATATATAAAAAGTATTTAAAATTTGTAGGGATTGTTTAAATCATTTCCTTTGAAATTATTTTTCCTTTTATGTAAAATTCTGTCATTATGATGAAAATTATTAAACATCAACACATATTTAGACAGAGTGGATAAATATGAAACTGGTTAAATCCTCATCATGGTTAGTCCTTACATCTGTGCATGTCTACATCTTTTAGCTAAATACTAGTATATATTTTTCTAACATCATGCTTAAATTTTCCCAGTTATTATCATTTAGTGAAATTTTGAATATACGAATTAACTACAAGATGCACCAATTTCTTTCCCACTCCTCTAATTATGCAATCATGCCTATTTAACATGCAGTGCCGACTTACTCCCAACTTTCCAGTGGATTTTTTAGAGGACTGTCAGCTACACAACCAGGCTGGTTCAAAGTGAGCAAGCAGCACTTGCGTCCAAATGAACTCTATATTTGGCAATTCTTAAAATATCATTTTTCCATGCATAGGGCATATTGCATACTCAGATAATGTACGTGCCTTTCCTGTGAGGTACTTTTTTGAAATGTGATCTTGGGTCACTTTATGTTAAACTTACTTACTCCACACACATATGATGAGTAATGCCAGATAAAGTACTGTCATTAAAAGCATTTTTACTAAGGGGGTTGAGAGAGAAACCTTTAAGCAGTGTTACTGAGCTCTTTGTTGAACCAGGTGGGACATCCATATGAATAGAATCTCTTCAGACCTAGACTTCAGCCACTGCACACCTGGCCTGTGTTTGAAAAAGAAAGTCTCTCTTGTTTGGCTACACAGTCGGCTACAAAGAGCCAAGACAACGTTAATTTATCCATTACGAATAGAGGCCCATATTTAAGAGTCATCAGCAATAAAGGAAAATACACTGGATCATTTCGAGTGCATGCTAATCATTTAATGTAATAAATGGAGCAACTCTAATTATCTCCCGAGGAAATGATTTCACACTGAAACAATGGGAATGAAGAGGTTACTTCAGGAGCATAATACACAGCTGAAAATTACTCATGTGAATCTGGAGATTTCCCTTGCATTTACGAGAGAGACAGAGAACTTTTCCCCCATGTACTCCTGACTCAGTGCCTCCTTAATTCTATGGGATATAGTAAATGGAGTTAAGGATATTTAGTACCAAACCTTGCAGTGTTCTTGTTTTGTAACCCCAAGCAAAGCTCCTACCAGGCTCAAGATCAGTGTCCATCAGAACTGCTTTGAAAGCTGTTCCCTACTAAGAGGGTGTCTGACTCAAACGCAGCAGAACAAATAAATTAGTCTACAGACTGTAGCTCCCATTCCACTACTCCCCCAAAATGATCAATTTGCCACCTACACCAGCCATTACAAAAGGATTTCCAGTGAGATGCTTGAAACTGTTTTTGTTTTAAATGTTTCAATCTATTGTGAATTTTTTTTTAATGTAGGGGTTTTCTTAAGTTATTTCTGCTTAACTGTGTATTTCACTTTTCTTTAACATAGCAAAATTAAGGTAAAAAAATAGGATGAAGGATTTGTGGAAGAATAAAGATTTAAAAATTTGATTGGTTTTCATGCAAACGACGGGTTTCACTATAAGCTTTAAATGGTTTGCTAAATTCCATACTTCTGTTGCCTCCTTGTTCTGTTTCTTTTGATGAGGCACAAAAAAATGAGCACTATCCTTTTCAGCACTTAAAAAAACATATTCACATTAAATAGAATGACTGCAGTGGGTGGGCATACAACCCCCTTAACACTAGGTAACACAATGATTTTGACTTCTTTTAAAGCCTACCCTTAAGTAGACACAAATCTAAAAAACAACAACAAAAGTAGATAATATGGACTTGATCTTGAATAATCCTTCCCCCGGTTCCACATTGCTTGCCTTTGGGGAATGAAAAGCAGATGAGAAGAATTTTCCTCTTCAGGAATAACAAAGAATTAGGAAGCTCTATCTGTTTAAGTTCCACATCTAACCTAAGACATTCTAAGTACAGATTTATCACTGTGAAATAAATAAATTCACAACTCTGTTTCTGTTTTGGTTGCATTCAAAGGCATGTTGAATAAGGAATCAAATTGTTGTTAGGTTAGAACTGGTAAACAAATTAGAGAACATAAAACATCTACGCAAAATAGAAAACAACCCAATGCAAGACTGATTAATTCTCTAATCAGTGTAAAAAGCACAAGTGGAAATCATAATTCTGAGTGATCAGGTTTGCATTTATTTAAAACTGACATCTATATTTCATAAAAGGGAATGAACGCTTCAGTTCGTTTTTTGCCTTAGGATCACTGTTCTCTGTGTACATGATAACAACTGATATCAGGTACGAAGTTAATTGGAATCAACTGCGCCCGTCTTTACAGGCACACACCGGAATGTGTACCACTCAGGCTCGGCTTACCATAATATTCTCTACGGAATAGTTGACCACAGGATTCTCATTCACAAACAGCCAGGTTAAACAGTTAAATGCTAGCAAATCCTGCATAGCCCTGTGGGAAATTTCACTTTAATCCCGAACTTATAAGAGGACAATCAAAGCCCAAAGCCTGGTAACAAATCTGATCCTCTGTTGCAATCTGCGTCCTCATGGGAAGGAGAGAGGTGCTCTCTGTACAAGCCCGAGATGGATAAATACCTAAATGATGAGATAGATGGGGAATGCAGAAGAGGCGTCTGGCCTCAGCCATTCGCTTCCAATTCCGTATTACACTGTGAGAGGCAATTCTTGTGCAGCTCAGGAACAGCCAGTCCTGATTACTAGAAGTTGAAGTGTGGCTTAAGGAATGATTAATGACAGTGTCGGGAGAAAAACAAAGCACAATGAGAGTTATCTCTAATCCACCTGCTTGCAGATGCTATAGTAAGGGAATGAAAATGGCCCCGGTGAGCCCTGATGATAAAAAAATCAAACTAGAAAGGTGCAAAGCTGTAGATATGTATTAATCTGATATATAAAAACTAGGTCTTAGCTTGAATAAAGCATTAGGCATGAATGGAGCCCCATAGGTGATAGATACTGGGCCATAGTGGACTTCACATTGTCTGTATTTTTTAAATCAAACAGAACTGTTCCCTTCAGTATTGCCTTTGACATTAATAGGTTGGTATTTGAAAAGTCACAGTTCACTAGATGAGCAGGCTTGTGAGTGCAAGCTCATTAAACAAACCCCCTTTTCTTGTTGTTCTTAAAAAAATATGGTGACACCATACCACCACCTTGTGGTTTCTCCATGCATGTACATGCCACCCCCAGAGAGCGGTCTAAAATTCAATCACATTTTCCAAACATATAAATCCAGGTGGAACGTAATTATAAGATCGATGGTTTGTTTTATAAGCAAGTGCATTTACGAGCAGCTTGCACCTAAGACAACACATTGCCAATAAGATCACTGAAGTTTCATAATGTATTTTTGAATGCAATATGAGGTCTCAGCCTGGTCATTCCAAATACATCTGTTCTAATTTCAGGCCACCAGTGCAATGAAGATCAGAAGTCATCAAATATCCATCTATCTGAATAGAACAAACAAAAAGGCTTTTACCCACCTGTTCCCCCTCACCCCCCATAGTCACACATTTCCAAAATTTAACATAGGTAAGTAAATACCACTTTAAGCTTTTCATAATTTTGTGTGGAAAGATTCTAGAAAAGTGGAAAGTATATATGCTTTCTTCTACAATGAAGGCTGTTTTGCTCATGTTCCCAAATATGTATCAACAGAACTCTAGGGACCTTCATAAGCTGAATTTTCATGTTCAGACATTTTGTTGATTCGCCATGCATTAGCCTTTCAATATGAACTTAATTCCATGGATGCGAGAGCATTCAGTAATTCCATTTGGGCTGCAGTCACTCCTGTTAGAAGGTAATGATGGATGATTCCCTCATCAGTGTGGCCTCTGGAGACCAACTTATTCCTGGGTTTGGGAAAGCTGATTCTGCTTTCGTCCAAAATGCTAAATGCCTACTGCATTCTCTCCCCTTTAATCTAACTAGCAACAAGTTAAATGTTAATTCATATTTCATGCAAGTTTTTTAATATTGAAAGTCTAATGAAGATTTAGTGTTCCGTTTTTTAACAAGGCTGACATTACTGTTGAAAGAAAGCAAATACATTATTTTAATTAATATCAGTTCATAAGTGCTCCTGATTTATATATTAAACAAAGAGAGAAAGTGTCTTGTCATATACTACAATTGATTCTGTATTCACCCATCATTTACCCAGAGCCCATTTCCCCCCTTCTTCCATGGGAAATGCATGATGGAAGCTGCCATGTAGAATTGTGTGTCTCTCACGCACAGTTAATGCTGTGCTGTGATCACCTCGCCCCTTATTTCCTTATGACGAGCTTCAAGTCAGTTCTAGCCAACTGTGCTTGTCTCCACCTGACATCTTCTACTATCAAATAAGCAGCCTCTATTGTTTTAAGCTTAATGCCTTTGTGTATGGCATAGCCTTCCAATAATCGCACGGAGCCTGACAATACATGTGTTATAAAGGCATAATGTTAGGCCAAAGGAGGTAATTAATAATAGCAGTTTAATGCAGCTGGGAACAAGAATTGCTTTACAAACCAAAACATCTTCAGCCATTTAGCTAAGTACAGAATTAGCAAGATGACAAGGACCCGAATGGAAAAACAAATGCCCTGCCTTTTGTGTTATGACACAGTAGACAGGAAAATTCCAGAAATTTGGAAGATGCTCTGATCCCATCAGACCCTTATTAAATTGATTATCATCTATTAACTGAATTCTGTGGGATTTTCTCCTTCTTCCCTTCAGTTCTCTCAACTGCAGCAAACTGTCTTCTTCTGAAGTCAAAATTGCATTTTCCTCTTGTGAAATCTCTACCCCATAGTGAGCAATGCTCTCATCCTCCTTCTCTATCCATCCCCAATCCCACCCCCACACATACACTGTCGAGTTACTTGTGTCAATTTCCAAAGGGACAAAAAGAGAAAGAGAGAGAGAGAGAGAGAGAGAGAGAGAGAGAGAGAGAAACTCTAGGGCATTTCATATTGTGTGCTTTGAATTAAAAAAAATTTTTTTTCTGTGAGATAGACTGCTATATCCCTGCCCCAGAAGGACCCGAGCCATAAAGACAGAGCCCAGAAAATATCCTGTGGGTGGGCCACTGGGAGGGGGAGGAGCCCCAGTACTCATGTAGAAATGTTTTTAAGCCAAAGAGAGGATTTCATTTATTCTTAATTGTTGGGCTGTGGTACAAGCCAGTAATTATTTTGTCCCCCAGTACCTCAATGACAAAAAATAAAAGCCCAACCCTTAAACCCTTAATGCTTCATTCCTGAATCACTCCAACCAATAATGCTGGCTGCTGTTTCCGGGGAGAAAACATTCCAAAGTCAGGATATTAATCCCACCCTATTTTTAAGAGAAAAATAAATCATTTGCCAAGAGCAAGACAATTGGGACCATGAGAGAAGACCTGACCTGAAATACCAGCCAAATTCCTCTCCAGTCAAACCCAGTCCCCTCCTTTAATCCATTTAAATCTAAAGGTATGTTTGTCTTTCAGGACTGTACTGAGGCCTCAACCCTAGCCCTGGACATGGTTTCCTCCACCACTTTCCTGAGAGGTAGAAATAGCGTAAGAGTTCTAGGTACATTTTTGCTGCTCTGCAGGGTCAGCTGGGACCTGGAAAGGAGCTTTAGAAATCAACATGCGAGGAAAAGCTCCACCCCAGTAGGAACGCAAGTTACACTAATGCTCTATAAAATCGGGTATCTCCCAATTTATTTACCCTGGCATGATTCTTTATCTGGCATTATATTGCAGCAGTAACCCAGGGAGTTGCTTTGTAGTTACTCTGTTACCACTCTTGTTTTGCAGTAACTCTGTAAATAACTTGTGTCACTATTCTATGTCCCATTTCCAGATGGAAGATAAGATGTTATTTCTGCTTCAGTGCAAAATCTTAACAGCTGATGTAAGGAGGTGTTCAGATTCCTATCTAAATTACATGCCAGACATTCTGCATTAGCATTGTTAGGCGGGTTATTTATCTACAAGCTGAATATATTTCCAGGATATCAAATGATGACTTATAAACTATCTCCTATGATGTGATGTGCAAGCCTAGAGCAATAGAAGAAAAATTTTAAACCACCTCCGCTGGAGATCTCAGCTTAGAAAAACGGATTCAACATTATTCTATTTACCTTAATTAGCACAAATTCTAGCCATATTTGTTTATAACACTGTGTTAGTGACTACATGGAACAGTTATGAAGCTGTCTACAAGGCCACTGGGTATGTAAGGAAAACTACACAGTCATTACTACCCAGTAGAGGGCAAACACATTGTATTTTATTGCTAATTTGGACCAAATCCCTGTAATTTGGTGTTTGAAGATTGTGCGTGGCTTATGAGCATAAAGTTGTGGAATAAATGTACCATGGTATGTTTTTAGCATCTGTGGATGTTTTAAATGAATAATTGTCTCCTTTCCGTATAGCTCAATACAATGCATTGTGTGTTTGGGAATTCGAACAAGGTACATATACTCTTTGGAAAGGAAATCACAAAAGAATTTGCCTGTGCTGTCTAGAACTCCTATACATGGCTAGAATCTGGAGGGGGTGAAAATATTAAAACCAAAAAAACTATATTCAGCTGGATAAATGGATTTTTTTCCATATGATCTTAACTTTCCCTTTGTTAAGAATGAAGCTCTTCACCCCACCCTGAGGTTTTCTTTCTTCCCACGGAGACGGTGGTTTGGGCCAGCGTGTTGTGTTATTCCATTAGTTTATGTTTTAAGACTAAGAAGAGATATTTCTGTGTTATAAATTATTTATAAACACAAGAACAAAGGCAGGCTGTCAGAGCTGCTGCTACTTTGAGAAAATAAAAAGGAAATGATGAATTTATGGAGAATCCAATTTGATAAAGAGGGAGGAGACACAACTGCTAATTATTAACATCCATCTGCAGAAAGAGACCTGAGAGTAGAGAATTAGACGGATACATTTACATCTGTCTGTCACCAAAAGAAATCTCACTAATGGTATTCCACACTGTCACCAAACTCTCCCCATCCAGCTTAGAGAGCCTTGGAGACATATGAAGATATTTTAATCAATGGCAGAGCATGGAAGAGACGCAAAGAAATGGACATTCAAAACAACTTCACTTCCGTCTGCGCTCCTTCTTCCTTCTCAAACACGTAAAATACTAAAAATAGGATACCGCCTTTATCTTTCTAATGAGTTGATATGGGGGGGCCACCAAAATTTGGAAACTTTTCCATTCAAGTAGCTGCAAGCCACACCCCCAGCCGATATCAAGCAGTGTGCAGGCAGAAGCACAATGAAGAATGTCCAGCAAAAGAAAAAAAAAGTTTATGATGTGAGGTGTGTGTGTGTGTGTGTGTGTGTGTGTGTGTGTGTGTGTGTGTGTGTATTTTTTCCCCTTGACGTTCAGCCTACCTCTTGTCTTCTGGACATTGCTTTCATCAGCAGGAGGGAACTGAAAATGGGATGCTTTTGAAAACTCACAATCCTGAGCTGCTGCCTTCCTTTCTTGAAAGGAGCAGAGGGGAAGGATAAATATATTAAGAATTTGTCAGAGAAAAAGAAATGTTCTGTGCCTGTGTGCAGCCTGCTGATGAGGGTGAGAAATCAGCCCTTCTTTCTTGAACATTAGCTTAAGTCTACAGACCCTGGAAGGAGTCATGATTTCAACTTTGCCCTTGTCATCTTATTTTCAGTAGCAAGGTCATCTATACTTGGGAGGTTTCAAATCACCTTTGAAAAATTTAGGGCACTATTTTTATCTGTCACCCTTCTACACACAAGCCTTGGGCTGGTTCCCATATCTGCTATTCATAGATTTGGCCGTTTTCAGCCTAGATTTTTGATGTGTTGTCCATCATGTGATTTTTCCCAGTTGGTCTGAATTAGCCAGACAGGGTATGGGAAGATGGTTTTTTCCAATTCTCTTACTTTGTCACATATTTTTAAATCACACAGGAGGAAAGAGTGGTGTGGCTCTTTTCAAAATTTTGGAGCTGCTACTTTATTTATAGTTTTTGCACTGTGGACCTTCTGTAAAGTAAGACTTTCTGACAAGATCACACAGCTATTATATGCCAAACCAGATTTGTTTTTTCTTTAAACATTATTGTGTTTTTAATTGAAATTTCCCAGTTAATAATGCTGCTTTACAAATTTTCATGAACTTATTTAGAGAATTTGGGATTTAAGAAAATGGGGAGGACTACCCACTCCTAAGATTTCTATGAATGTTTCATTTAGTATTTAATAGTGGAAATGATGACAGCACACAGAAAGCAAGACTAACATCAGGGACACAGGCAAAGAAAAAAAAAAGCTTACGGCCACTTCTGTTCTCTCTGCATGGACACTAACCCAAAAATGTCACAGGTAGAGACACTGATATGTATTTTATAAATATCTACAAAATCAATTTAATCAAATTTTCAAACATTGGATAATCATATGTAAAACAGAGATGTTTAAAAAGTACTTTTCCCTTGTGTTCAGTTATCATTAAAGTCGCTGTTTTTTACCAGGGAAGTTAAATGCTGGAAATAAGCCTCAAATCTCCACAGAGTTCCATGCAATAGAAAGCTGACCATGAATGTAATGGGGTCACATGTGGTGAATTGGAATAGATGGGCCTGTTTTTAATAGCAAGTTTGTTACAAAGGTACAGAGAGGTCATCCAATAAATCAATCTAAAGTAAACTTTTGAGAACTGTTCATTTCTCTTTTTCTCCCAAATACTTTTCATTTGTTATCTGGAATATGTGCAGGGATGTATAGTAATTCCAGAAAAAGCTTTTCCAAGATGGTTTACCAGATGTCAGGGTTAAACCAGGGAGCTTGGAGATGCAACGCTCAGAAAATACTGTAGAATGGGGGGCCCTGCATGGGGACACACTGGCTGGAGAAGGGGCTCAACATGGAAGACATGTTGGTGTCTGGACTGCGACCCCTGCCTTCCAAAGGAACGCGGTCCCTGTTCTCCAAACGTGTGAACCTCTGACAAAGGAGGAGAAAATAATTGAGGGATGGGGGAGCCGGGCAAGAAATAAAAAAAACAAAAGTAGATTAATAGAGAGCATCCAGGAGGGAGGAAAGATCGCTTTGTGGGGTCAATGCCCTGGAACATGGCGAATGAATACAGTATCCCCTTACCTAGAAATTCACTGTTTTCTTGGTCACCAGCACCTCAGCAAACTTCTTCACCATGCAGAAGTCAAAAGAAGAGTTCGTAAATTCAAATTCTGCCTCTTCCAAAAGAAGCATAGGATTAAGGCAGGGGGCAAAGAATTAATTTCCTCCACCCTGAAAAACTCTGTACTAGAATTGACAAAGGTAAAGACAAAATGTAATACTATATACTGTAATCAGACAATATTAATAAAGCAGCACCCCTTGGACTCAGAAAATATACTGTGATTTTCCATAAGTATTTTTAATTAATAATACAAAAACTGGAATTCAAAAATCAAACCTATCTGATGACCTCAATGAAAAGAAGTTTCCTAGAGTCTGGAATTACAAATACCTGTGTTTTTGTAGCTAATTGATTGTACATGTTTTTAAACCACTGCTTTGTAATTTCCCTTAAGACAGGGCTAGTACTTTAGCTTGATGATTTGCCTATTATTTGATAAGAAATATTGACTGGAGAACAGACATGCCAACTAGAACTGAAGTGCTATTTACTAAGATGAAAATCTCTCAGTTTTTAATCTCAAACTGTTTTTGTAAAGTCAAATTCTTATTGAAGGAGAAGAAAGAATCCAAATGGTTCTCTGAAACAAGATGTGATTCCAGCAAAGTATCTCAGCTAAAGACTAAATGGGACCATTTACTACTCTTCTGTCAAATACTCCAGGTCCCCACACCGTGGTCCCCCCACCCCTTACCTTGTTGGCATCATACTTGGCCATGTGATTCGCATGGGACATATATAGGTAAGCAAGAGAAACATGTATCACTTCCAAGACAAGCCTTTTGGAGCCAGAGTGTGATTTGCCATTTCCTTCCCCGTGCCATAAAACTGGCCACTATCCACAATGGCTGTGCCTTCAGCCTGGGTCCCAAAGTGATAACAACATGGAGGGTCAACCCAGATGTATTTGTAAAAACTAAACCTTTGTGGTTATAAGCTATGGAAAATATCAGGTTGTTACTGCTAGCATAGCCCAATTCACTCTAATTTCTAATTAATTTCAGACAGCAATGGATAATTGGTTAAGGTAAAAAGGAGAAGAAAGACTCAAAGAAATAAGGCCTGAATTATAGGGAGAATAGTGGGGCCCATGGAGATCATAGCACTTTGCTAAGAACATCTTCACAACGTAGTACAAGTCCAGGTATCCTGTTCTTAGTGACTTTTACTCTCTAAATTGCTATTTTTATTATATCCTGGGGAACTCTCCCTACCTCCTTCACTCCAACTGAAGCACAAAATATTTTAGATTCTATATATAAACCAAACATGTGGGGGACGGATATGCACGAATAAGAGAACTAAGGCTTGATTATCAAGTACAAAATACAAATGTGAAAATGTGAAAACGTAAAGTTATGTTCATATCCATAGATACCTATCCATGAAGGGAAGGGAAGGTATGTTTTACATTTTTACATGAAATAAGTGGCATGTTAACATGAGTTAATAACTGAGTCTCATCATGATGGCAGATTGATTATAATGGGGACAAACCACAAATGCATCTCCCTCATCTATAAAGTGGGAAGAATATTAATCTCCTTGGCATATATAAATTGTTGTTGCTAACACGTAAAGGATACACAGAACCCTCTATTATTTGGCACAGTAAGGGTACTGAGTGCTTAAACTAAGCAAGTATTTCAGTCTTCCATAGTTTGCCCATTTCTAAAGAATCCTAAGACAAAAAAAAATACACTTAATTCCAAAATTCTGTTGACTACAGTTGAGTTTGGTGAATATTCATATGGTACTACAGGATCTTGCAATGCCTCATGATCATCATTTATTATGACTTTGCCAACAACGGGAAGATGCAGAAATTATACCTTTGAGAGCACAGTGTTCCAACCAGAGTCAGAAGACCCAGATACAAGTCCTCACTTTGTTACTTAGTAATAGAAGCACCATACACTTCATGTTTCCAGAACAGACCAGTGTGCATTGTTGAAGTGACATACTTTATCAATGCAATTCCCTTTCCATCTCAAAACTATCCTCATTTGAACAATAAATGATATGGTCACCCTACTTATGTCTGCCCTTGAAGACTGTTGAAAATTTCAGAACCCTATTTTCCTCAATTACAGAACTGAGGAGGAAACTGAAATAACATACACAAAAAGGCATTTGTAAGCTCTGAAGTGGTATATACATGTAAGGTATCAGCACTAATATTGGAAATTTTTTTGCCTATAGAGTATCAAATAACAAAGTGTGCTGTCTTAAGAAAACAATGTATCCTTTTTACTTCCTTCATACAACAAGTACTCATTTGGTTACTACTAGAACCCATAGACAATAGAGATTTAAAAGAAACAAATGGTCCTTACACTTCTGTACATTTGTCACCAGCGCTTCTGTGAAGATTAATCCTCCTGGAGAAGTCCAAATGAATAAGGGCAAATCTATTTTTTTCCATTAATTGAGAAGACAACTAAAATGTAAAACGGTGAAGCTCTCAGATTACTCTACAACTCAGTCCACTTTGGATGGAGGCTAAAACTCAAGAATCCTAGTTCACATCCATGCTCTGGCCCGTTCATTATTTTGTTTTTAAAGGATTAATGGAAATTCTTATAGTGTCCTTGATCTTACCTCAACAGATCTCCTAGTTCATCCTGGCCTCTAGGCAGGATTGCCCTTAAAGGCAAAACAAAAATAAAACTAATCCTTGCAATTGTGAACAAAGTTGGTCAGTCATGTTTATACTGACTCCACAAACCTATCTTCAGGATGTTAGTTTCAAGCTTAATAGCCCCATCTTCCAAACTTTATGAGCTGCCATAGTCCTAGAGACCTCAGAACAGTCCAACAACATTCCCAGCTGACAAATGTAGGACTTTTAAGGAAATAAAAGGAAGGAAAGAAGCTTCCGTAATCGAATACCAAACAAAGCACCAATGAGAAAAGTTTTGGCTACACATCTATAAAGGTAAGTTTTCAAGGTGAATATAAACATTAGTCTTTTGCTGCTGTATTCTGTGGCTATCAAGATAGCAGCTCCTTCTGACACTAATCTATTACTACTCTATAAAGACAAAGGGAATAAGATTGTGAATCACTAACATTAGGTGCACTTAAATAAATGTGCATCTTCAGTTTCAAAAAGACCAAAGTCAGAGCCTACCCACCTGCATCTTCCATATCTTTTCCAGATTCCAAAACCATATTTTAATCAGATCTATTCTATGGGAGTCGGAAAACATCCTGACAAATCTGAGCCAAATGCCTGCTCAGATGCAGTTTGTAACAGCCATTCGGAGAGCTCCAAGTGCCCTCTTTTGGCCTGCAAAGAGAACTGCAATCCCCTTCCATTGTCAAAAGAGCCCTTTAGAAAAAGAATGTGTTTACAACAAAGCCCTTTACTCATAAGCAAACCACAATAATGACTAGACAAGTGGAAGTTGCCTCTAGTAAAAGCACTTCTGCTTTCAGAGAGCCTCATTAAATGAATTTCATTATACATCCCTCTCAACCCTGGTCGGCAAACACAGCACATTCTTAACCTCTCAGTCGAACACTAGATTTTAATAGCAATTCATCAAGGAACACATGGTTCTCTGTCGTATAAGCTGTCTCTTAGGACAGGTTGTGGCCAATAGTTATCTGTCCTCTTCTCTCTCCATTTAGTATTTATTTCATTCCATCCTATAGTGCAGTTGTCTACTTACAAAATGGCTTGTCAATTCCTTGAGGACATGGACTATATACTGTTTATCTCTATACCCCTAGAACCTAGCACAGTGCCTGGCATTCACTGGGGCTCTGTAACGACTGAAAAGATGGAGGGATGTGACATCATTCATGTGGAGAAAATCTTCAGTTACATCATTGTTGGAATGGATTTTCTTCCTTCAACCTATTTTGTTTTAATTCCCTGATAAACTTTGAGGACTCAAAGAGCTTGAGCACAGCAACAAAACAAGCAAACAAACAACAAACAAAACCAAAGGTACTAAGTGGCATAAGCTTTTCAATGGCAAGAGGAGAAACTCAAAGTTTTACGGTCCCCTTATTAGGTCCCTGCCTTTTAAATACCTGTAGAAAATGTAGTGTGATTTCAGTTGCAACCCGCAGACTTCTACCTTGGCAAAGAGTTCTACCCAGTTATACACAGGCAACAAATCCACAATCTACTAGGTCAACACCCAACTTTATAATATATTCTCATGGGAAATGCTATCTTTGTTGAGAGATATCCTTGAGCATTCTTAAGATATCTTGAGCAATATCCTAAACTTAGTATTTACTCAGGTGATCTGCACAGCAACTTTACTATTTAGATTAGTGCTAAGTATGGTGGCCGTGTTGGACATGCTAAGTAATGTGTTGGAGATGCTTGCTTGGTAAGTGCAGTGAAATTTTTTTTTTTAATTTTTTTTTAACGTTTATTTATTTTTGAGACAGAGAGAGACAGAGCATGAACGGGGGAGGGTCAGAGAGAGGGAGACACAGAATCTGAAACAGGCTCCAGGCTCTGAGCTGTCAGCACAGAGCCCGATGCGGGGCTCGAACTCACGGACCGTGAGATCATGACCTGAGCCGAAGTCGGACGCTTAACGGACTGAGCCACCCAGGCGCCCCAAGTGAAATTTTTTAACGTGACATACCTCAGGTATTATACTGTGTCTTTATCAAATATGACTTTCTGAAATTCAAAAAAACAAATTTGACTTTATCCGACAGACAGCCTAAATCACACAGCATAAAACAGGTGTATAATGGCCACTTATATGACTGAATAAAGTTTTATCAGCACTTACATCAAAAGAGATTTAAAATGTAGTAGGAACATTTTCGTTAAATGTTTGTTTTGAGAGAACGAGAAAGACAGCATGAGTAGGGAAGGGGCAGAGAGAGACAGAGAAAAAGAGCATTCCAAGCAGGCTCCACACGATCATCATTGTCAGCACAGAGCCCAACACGGGGCTCGAATCCATGAGTAGTGAGATCGTGTCCTGAGCCAAAATCAAGATTTGGATACTTAACCAACTGAGCCATGCAGGTGCACCGGTAGTTGGAACATTTTGATCAGACAGCACCATTTATCATGAATTGGTGTTTACTGAGCTTCTGACAGATCCAGGGGACCTAGGCAACTACTTTACTGGAAAGACAACAAATGGTGCCAAGGACCATGGAACCCAATCAGAGGGACTCAGTCCACTTAACTACTTCAGGGGCTGACATTTAAAGAAAGGACTTGAAACATAAACTCAACTAGAGATACCCAATATACACGAATAGAATAAAACCTATCACAGCAAGATAGTAATAGGTCACACTCGAGTCTAGTCAATATCTGCATAGAAAAAAATTTATGAATAGTCTTTTAAATGACTATTTTTGGAAGGGGTATGTAGAAGGTATAAATCACCTCTGCCTCTTCCTAAAACAGAAAGGCTTTATAAAGTAACTAAAATAAAAACCTTGCTTTCAATGAGAAGCTGTGGCAAAGGCTCAAAAGTAATGTGTCAATGGATAAATAGATAGTGTAGCACATAAATGGAACAAATAATTTTGCCAGAAATAAACAATTTGTTTCAAATATAAATTTTAAAATGCAAAATTTTACTTTTTATACTAATATTTGAGGAACTGATGACTAAATTATAACACAATCTAATTGGACAAAGTAATTAATTAGTTGAAATTTTATAAATTCATTTTTTAAAACCCCAATAGATAAGAATCAGAGAGATTTATAATAGATAATATTAGTATTTAAGGCAATAGAAAACTCCCATTTTAAGTCTTAGCTATAAAGTGTATCATTAATAAAAATGACTTTTCACTACACAGTAGATAAAACTTTGATATCTATGTATGTCCATGTATGTGTACATAAATACAGACCTATACATATAAATGTATTTGTGTATATATACATAATCTTAAAGGATAGTTGCTTGAGGAAATATTCAAATCAAGAGACAAAGCAATAAGTCTCATTTCTAGAAATTATTTGTTAGCATTTCCCCTTTGTCAAATATATACTCAAACAAAGAAAATATGGTATTAAGGTAGGATATATTAACATTTCCAAGATTGCTCTAGGTTTTTTAAATTTCTCTCTGAGCTGAAGCATTCTGTATTTGATCACTATGCATAACCCTTTAGTTAAATAGAAAAGGAGGTTCTATGGAAAATATGCTCAATCCTTTGCTATAGCTATATTATCAACATGTTAAGAGAGTGTCCATTGCTTTTGGATCATCTACTGATTAATGAAAAGGAGAGTCAAAGGAGGAAGTCTGACCTTATGCAATGGTTTCTTTCTTTCTTTCTTTCTTCCTATTTGTCTGTCATTCTAATCAAATCATTAACATCTAATACCTAATTCAAAACATTATGTAGTTCAGGGTTAACTTTTTGTGTGCCATGGATTCCTTTGACAATCTGGTGAGATCTATGGATCCTTTCTGAGTATAAGTTTTTAATGTTTATAATAAAATACAGAGAATAACAAAGAAACTAATTATATTTAAATACATTAAAATATTTTAACATAAAAAATGATGATGAAATAATACGGTGCTTCTTCAGCTTATTAAACATCAATATCTAATGGTGGATTTAATAACTACTGTAATTTAAAGTAGTGATGACCACGAATGACATTTTGAGGGACCTGCAACAATAATAATATGCCAAAAGAATCCATGATATGTACTGGTGACAAATTCACAAGAATTGATAGAGCTAATGTGGCATAATAATTAACTAAGAAATGTTAAATGTCTGTGAGAGATTAGTGAAAAGAAAGATGTAAGTTATTCATCATCAGTTCTCATGGACTCCCCCATCTTAAAAATCCCCTGATGTAGGCTCATAGTACATACACACAGATTGTTAATGGTCTGATTTGGGTAAAGTAATAGTAATGTATATTCCTTGTTTAGGAATAAAATGTGTGTCTACATTTCCTCCTGTGTTACTGATACAATTTGCAGAAATCTTTACAAAGCCAAACTTATACAGCAAAAGCAGTGCTTCATGTTATACATTTTAAGATTATTAACGGAATTCTCAAGGGCAATTAGTAAATCACTGAATTGTTTCTAGACTTGATGACACAAGGCGGGGGGATATTGGAGAATTAAATAACAAAGTCATAAAAGAAAAGGGGATCGAATATATATGGATATTTTAATAAAACAGTGAAAGCCTAAATTCACTGGTGATTAGAAAATGGCCTAGCAGCACCTAGGTGGCTCAACTGGTTGAGCACCTGACTTTGGCTCAGGTCATAATCCTGTAGTTTGGGAGTTCGAGCCCAGGCTTGGGTTCTGTGCTGACAGCTCAGAGCCTGGAGCCTGCTTCAGATTCTGTCTCCTCTCTCTCTGCCCCTTTCCTGCTCACATTCTTTTTCCTCAAAACATTTCAAAAATTGAAAAAAAGAAAAAAAAAAAAGGAAATGGCCTAGAGATTTCATATACAAAGATGTTCACTAACCATTGCTTCCAAATGTTCTATGACTTTAGATGTAAAATTGAACAGCATACACTACAAAGCTACATGCAGATAGGGCTTAAGAAAGCCGAGTGATGGGGCGCCTGGGTGGCTCAGTCAGTTGAGCATCCGACTTCACCTCAGGTCATGATCTCACGGTTCATGAGTTTGAGCCCCGCGTCAGGCTCTGTGACAGCTCAAAGCCTGAAGCCTGCTTCGGATTCTGTGCCTTGCTCTCTCACTGCCCCTCCCCTGCTCATGCTCTGTCTCTGTCTCAAAAATAAATAAAACATTAAAAAAATTAAAAAAAAAAAGAAAGCTGTGTACAATAAATGTCCTATAGAACAAAGGGAATGCACTGTTCAAGGAGCTTGGCTTAAAAGAAGAGAATGCAGGAAACAAAATAGGGTCAGATGGTGATAGAAAGGAGTGGAATTAAGGATGAGTAGAAACGGATTTGAAGGCCTGAAACAATATTGAGGTTGGCCATTTCCTGGCCATTAAAGTTATTCCCCTCTGGGAGGCATTTGAGACTTTCTAATACATCCTTACCCTGGAGGGTAAGCTAAACTATTCACTATTTTCTGTATTTGTTAGTGTACTTTCCCATCAGCATACTATACCTTTCTTCATGCTCCTCTATTTATCTCTACTTATAAAAATCTCACTCTTTCTTCAAGATGAAACTCAAATGTGAATTTCTTAAGAGTCTTTTATAATGAATGCTCTCTAGTTAGAATTAATCTTCCTTCCACTATTTTGGCCTTTTGTCACCATAGCACACAACGCCCTTCAGTGGGTTGGTTGTGCAAATGACTATGATTATGGTGAAGAACATAAGTTTCTCATGTTTGATATTCTCTGTAGCATTTAGCATCATACCTAGAAAAGAACAGGTACTTAAGAAATTGTTGTTACGTTGCTAGTGATATCTCATCAATAGGAAGCAACTCCAAGGATACTGTATCATTCAGAGAGCCATGTTGCTTGTGACCAGTAGAAATGCTGAAGATGAAACCTAATTGTCTGCTCACTAGCTGTCATCTCCAGAAGTTCCATCACCAGCCACGAACCCTTTGTTGGGTTTTAATGATGACAAAATTAAAGTCTGGAAAATATGTGCTTATTACCCAAGATCACAGAGCCTAAACAATAATGTTGATTTCCTAATATCCACTCCACCAGTCTTCTGGCTTCATTGTATGTTAAGAAGAGAAGACAAGAGAGGCTCTGGATTGAAAGGTCATAATTCCCACCATATTGTATCTAGCTCTTCAGGAGTTTTTCTGTTTTTTTTCTTTTTAGTAAATATAAATTAAAAATAAATGGAAAAAGTAAACAAGACGGCAAATGATATTTTGATATGTCACAGAAAGAAATGGAAAACTCCTGAGCTTGAAGGTACAAGATATCAGTGAATGAGGTGTAAAGAGCTGAAGAAAGTAGAAGAGGCAATGTGGGGGTAGGAGCGGAGGAGAGAGGAGTGAAGAGAAGAGAGGGGGACACATGTCTCCTTGATGTTTCCCACCATGACTTAAGTTCTTCCAGTTCCTCAGACCAAAAGCCCTGGAGCCATCTTTAACTCTTTTTCTCACCTCCTCATCTAGTAGTCCCACAGCAAATCCCATTGGCTCTACTTTTAACATACACCCAGAAGTTGATCATTTCTTACCACCTGGTCTCCACTTCTACCTCTGTAGGCTATGCTCATCAAAGTAACAAGTGTGACCCCACTAAACTGTTTGTGAGATATCACTTCTCACTCAAAGCCTTCCAATGGTTCCCCACTGGCCTCAAGATAAGAGTTGATGTCCTCATTGTGGTGTACAAGACCTCTATGAGCGCCCCTCATTCCCCATTAACAATGACCTCACCTCCCACTACCACACTCACTCTATTCTGGCCACAGAGGCTGCTCTCCAGTCTCTCCAGTGCAAGCTCACTGCCACCTCCAGGCCTCTGAACTTGCTCTTCCAGAATAAGCCCGAGCCTGCCCAGCCCCATAAGCCAATTCATAAGTCAGGGTCTCAGTGAGACCTTCTCTGGCTACCTTTCCAAACTGAACTCCCCTTCCTCTAGTGATTCATTTGCCTGCCTGTGATTTCCTTGTTCTCCTTAGGTCCTAGCACTAAATATTGTACTTAAATATCTTGTTTATAGCTGATGCCCAAATAAAAATTAGATCAATGAGAGATTTTTGCCTTTTTCATTCTCTTTTGATCATTGATACACCCCTAGTGCCTGGAATGCTGACTGGCATCTAGTAGGTGCTGAATAAATGTTTGCTGAATAAACTAACGAATAAATGCAAAAATCACTCTCTGCTCTTAATAGGCTCTTAACATAGAAAGCTTTGCACCTCCCTAAAGGAAAACTTTACCCACACTCTAACATCACTTAAATCTAAACAAATTCTCTAAAAGGTAATTAAGAATTTTTTCTTCCAGAGAGAAATGAGACAATTTCCTACTGACTAAAGAACTCCCTACTTGATCACTAGAGTTTATTAAGCATACTAAAGCGCACATAAGAGGAGGGGTGTGTGTGTGTGTGTGTGTGTGTGTGTGTGTGTGTGTGTGTGTGTGTGCGCATACAAGCAAAAAAAAGGGGGCTAAAGGGTCATGTGTTTTGGAGAGAGATTAATATCTGTCAGACCTAAAGACTGGTACAGGTATGATTGGCAGACACCAAATCATTCAGTTACTGAAAACCAGAATAAAAGTGTTGCCAAAACTGGAATGTGAAATAAAGAAATCTTCAGAAAGAACAGAAGCCATATCTAAGCTTGTTCTTCTGAGCCTTTAGATCTCAGAGTATGATTCTCATTTCAAAAATCAGTTCCAGGGGCACCTGGATGGCTCAGTCAGTTAAGTGTCTGACTCTTAGTTTCAGCTTAGGTAATGATCTCACATTACCTAAGTGAGCTCATGTTGGGCTGTATGCTGAAGGCATGGAACCTGCTTGCAATTCTCTCTCTCCTTCTCTTTCTGCCCCTCCTCACTCATGCTCATGCTTTCTCTCTCTCTCAAAATAAATACATCAATTAATTTTAAAAAATAAAAATAAGTATCAGTTCCACAATATTTTATAATATTAATTTCAGAAATTCAGAAATAAAATCATAAAAGACTCTTAAATACAAACAAAACACTGGGGGGTTGGTGGAGAGGTTTTGGGTAGGGGGGATGGGCTCAACTGGTGATGGGCATTAAGGAGGGTACTTGTTGGCATGAACACTGGGTGCTACATATCAGCGATGAATCAATAAATTCTATCCCTGAAATCATTATTACACTATATGTTAACTAACTTGAACTTAAATAAAATTTTTAAAAAATAAGTTAGAGGAAAACAAACAGAAGTTCTGCAGAAACCTCAGGCATCTTTATGATCCAAATTTAGTGACAGCGTGTTCATTAGAGCTAGTACCTAGAAAAAAATATAAACATTATTTTTAACTAATATTGAATCAAAGTTTACAAGGCATTTTAATAGGTATTATTTCTGTAATATAGTATATGAACTATAATTCTATATTTCACCCTCTCCCCCAATCTTTACTACCCACTTTATCTGTATTTCCCCCCAACCACGAGTTTTATCTGTATTTATTTAAATCATATATGGCACAAGGTAAAAAGATCTAGCTAGCTAAGCATAGTGGGTGTGTATGCATAAAGTTTCATTACCCATGTTTGGCAGGTAAGGAAACTGAAACTCAGAGAGTTTAAATGAATATGTCCAAGGCTACACACCTCACTAAATTAAAGAGCTGAGATGCATACAGGGATGATCTGACCCAAGCTCTGTTTACCAAACCACACATCTTTTCTATGATATACCATCCAAGTTAATGCAATGCTTTGCCCAAGATAATAAACTAGTATAAAATATCACCTCATATTGTACTAGGCTCTCCCTCCAGCTGCAGTACGAACCTTTCAAGTTTTCAGATGTAAACATGGGACGACCAGTCTGATTGGCCTGTCTGCACTCATGCCTGTGATGAGTCCAATGCCTGGCCAGTGGTGTTCATCTTGGCTGACAGCAAAGCCACGCGAGTGCACACAAACCCACAGAATTCCTCAATCTGTCTTCCTAGTGCTCTGCTCATTCTCTAGTCCTCACCCAAGGTCCATTAACATGCACATTAGGCTACTGTCCAAAGGAATTTGTTGGACATCAATTTAGGAACTGGGACTTTCTCTTATCCTAGTGGACTCCCTGGTATATAGAGGATGTTTATTAAGAGCAGCTGAATTGCTCAAAATGAGGGATCCATGGATTGGAACATGTACGTTTATATTATACTCAGTATTTTTGGTATTGTAGTCATAACATTCCAAGCAAGATTTGATCTATAATGACATCATGAAACGGACTTTAAAATCTAGGGGTGCCTGGGTGGCTCAGTCAGTTGAACAGACAACTTTTAATTTCAACTTAGCTCATGATCTCATGGTTGGTGGGATGGAGCCCCACATCCAGCTCTGCACCAGCATCATGGGAGTCTGCTTGGGATTCTCTCTCTCAAGCCCTCTCTGCCTCTCCCCCACTCATGCTTGCTCTCTCTGTGTCTCTATCTCTGCCCCCCCCCTCAAAATAAATAAATAACATTTTATTTAATTCCAGATGTATCAGGATATTTCCCACCCCAGCCACTCAAGCCAAGTAAGGGAAGCTTCAGGGAAACCTCTCAGAAGGCTTAATGTGCAACCCCTGAAGTTTGGAGGACACAGAACCCGGAGGCTGACTAGTCTGGAAACAATCCAAATCTGTGAAGCTTGCAGGAACTGCTGCCTTTTATGGCCAAGGACAAGAGAGGGCCAGGGTGGAAGCAGCCTGTACTGTCAGAGTTTATGGGACAGACAAGCCAAGTGTGTCCTTTGAGCCACAACGGATGCCAAGGAAAGTAGGAGGACTAGAGTTGGCATCAAAGGGCCATGCCCAAGTGGTCACCATCCAGGGTCAGGGGACTCCAACAGAAAGAACAAGGGCCAGAGCCAGCCAGAGGCTACATCTTTGCCAGAGAACAATGCTAGAATAGAGGTCTCTAAAGAACCAAAAAAAAATTATCCCAACGGCCACTCAGAGGGCTACAAAGTCATATGACCACTATACTAATTAAGAAAGACTTTGAGTCATCCTTCTCCTCCTCTTCCTCACCTCACCCTAACCTTGAGAAATATGTAGGACAAGGTAGAATACAGAAAGCAAAGACAGACTCCATCCCCCTCTTTCCCCACTGCAGATTTCTGAGCCTGAGTCAGGCTGGGAGTTATAGGGTGAAGACAGGGGAGGATCTTTAAATTGAATAAGAGATTGAATGCTTGGGGCACCTGGGTGGCTCAGTCGGTTAAGGATCCAACTCTTGATTTTGGTTCAGGTCATGATCTCACCATTCGTGAAATCAACCCCTCATCAGGTTCTGTGCTGTCAGCTCTGTACTTGGGATTCTCTCTCTCCCTCTCTCTCTGCCCCTCCCACCCTCGCTCATGTGTGAGTGCACACGCACTATCTCTCTCTCTCTCTCTAATATAAAATAAACATTTTTTAAAAAATCAATCTTATAAAGAGAGAGAGAGAGAGAGAGAGAGAGAGAGAGAAAGATTCAATGCTTGACATTCCAGATACTAGGCTTCCAAGTTGAGTACTTTTTCTGAGCATTGTGCTACTTACTCATGGTGACCTGCTGTTTTCATATATATTATTATATAGTATATATGCTAGACCACACAGTGTAGAGCTTAGGATATCTGACTAAGGAGGCAAAGAGATGTAACCTTGGGCAAGTTACTTAACCTCTTTAAGCCTCAGTTTCTTCACAAGCAGAAAGAGAATACCATAGCACTATTTGGTCAGATAGCTGTGGAAATGTGGTAGTACACATGAAGCAGTAATTGATTCATGCATTTAACCAATCTTTTTGAATACCTACTATATTCATTCCCTCAAGCTGCCAAAACAAACTACCAAAAACTGGGTGGCACAGAACAGAAACTTAATGTCTCGTGGTTCTGGAAGCCAGAAGTCTGAAATCAAGGTGTCAGCAGGGCCCTGCTCCCTGTGAAGGTGTTAGAGAAGGATCTTTACCAGTCCTCTCTCCTAGCTTCTCTCAGTAACTTGGCTTGGGGCAACAGAACTTCAGTCCCTGTGTGTATGTCTATGCCCAACTTCTCCCTTTCGTAAGGGCACTGATCATACTGAGTTAGGGGCCATCTCCAGTATGACCTCATCTTAACTAATTACATCTGCAACAATCCTATTTCCAAATAAGCTCACAATCTGAGATAATGGGGATTAAAACGTAAACATATGAATGTTTAAAGTACATAATTCAACACATAGTGCCTATTTCGCACCAGACACTTGCACCAGACACTTCTAGGCACTGGAACTCCGACAGTGAATAAACTGTACTTAGAGAATTTGTATTCTAATTGGGAAAGTCACACATTACATATACAAATAAACAAGGCAATTCCAGATAGACAGAAAGCTCTGGAGAAAGTAAAATAATAGATTAGAGCAGTGGTCCTTAAACATTTTGGTCGTATGACCCTTTTCCTCTTGGGCTCAAAAACCTTTCATGTATATGGATTATACATTTGTCAATATTTACCATTAGGAAATTTATTTTATCCATTGTTCCAAGTTGGAAACTTGGTGACTTATGTTTAGTATTTCATGTGGAAACACCAAGTTTAATATTAAAAAACTAAATAAATTAATGAGCAGGAAAATGTAAACTTTCAGGGTCAATATTTATAACTCAAAAACATGACTTTTATATCATCATGGCATCTGGGTTCAAGTGATCACTCAAAAATCATGCCTCACCTCACCTAGCCAAATACCTAAGCAGTGTGTACCTATCGGTAGTTAATTAATTGCTACTCACCTCTAAATTTGTCGTTCTCAGCCTAACTGTACCTTAGAAACACTTGGGGAGCTTAAAAATTTTGATAATGAAAAGCCACCCCAAACCATTTAAGTCATAATGTTTGGACATGGGTTCTGCTGGCTATCAGTGTGAATTCCTTACTTCACCACAGATAATTAAGTAAGCTACAGTATCTGTGAAGAACTGAAATCAAACAGGCACAAATGCTATACAGGTGATTATAGGCCAGAATTCAGAACCACTCCTCTATTCTGGATGAATATGAACTCTAACAGGCATGGATTAGTAAAATCACCCTCTCTCAATATTCTGAGAGTCCTCAACCTGACCTTGCTCTGTTCCATGCAATCATTTTGATCTAACATGAAGAGGAACTAGAATATAAACATTGTATTAATTCCACCTGTATATAGACAGTCAAATGATTTCAATGCTGGAAGAAAAAAGTTCAAGTTCAGCTCTCGCTGACTTGGAAGATGCCCAACAATCTGTCCTGCAAAAAGGATGAAATGTCAAATGATGCTGTTTCCTACAAAACCGATTTAGAGCATGGCCTCAAAAGTTAATATATTCAGAACTTTCCTCTGTCCTTAGAAGGTCAAATATTCACAACAGTCATAAAATCTACACGGCCCTGTACCCCAGGATATCTGAGGTTGTAAGAACAAATTATAAAATTAAAGAAAAAGAAATCACTTATTGAAGGAAAGTTAGAGTTTAAGAACAAGTAAGACTTTATGAAGATACAACTAAACAGAGAAACATGTCATTGATACTACCTAAATAGTTGTACCATGCTTTACAACTTATAAAATTCTTTTGCATCTGTCAACTGATGTGAACCTTGCAACATTTGTATTTGGTAACAATTACTCATATTTCCTTCCATTTTCCAGAAAAGGACACAGCGATTACAAGAGGTTAAGTAACAGAGCCAATGTTAATGGCCCCGATAATATGTAAACTCAGGTCTTATTCAGGAAATCTTGAGGCCTTTCAACAGCCTTTCCCTATATGTGGGAATGTGTCAACATTTCTTGAACAGGTTTTCGTTAGATACTACCAACGATAAAAACTTCCTTCCCAGACCAAATAAATGCAAAATCTGTTTTTAAATTTTATCAATACATTACTCCACTTGTAAGTCAGAAAGAGTGACTTAATTCAGTAAAATAGTATTTTTCACCAAAGATTATTGGGCATTTTCTATTCTTTATTTTCACTAACAATATTTTAAAATCAACAGTTGCACAGTCGAACCAGTTTGGGGGAGATTCCTAGAATGCAAGATAGAATTTTTTAAAACTATTTTTCTCAGTATTGTCTCTAAAGTAAGTCAAATAAACTGTAACTATGAAAAAATCTGGCCCAACAGACATGAATGCAATTATCCCTAGGAGTCAATTCTAAGTCAAATGAAGAGACACGTGGTCAAATTAAGAAAGAACTCTTTAGTATTCCACCTAAAAATCTGACCTGATGAAGAATGTAATAATGGTAACCCATATAAAAGGCAGTGCTTTGAGTAATAGTGATGAATATGAAACCCAGTCAATGCCCCATTTTAAACATTTTAGGGAGGGAGCCAAAACATAAGAGACTCCTAAAAACTGAGAACAAACTGAGGGTTTATGGGGGGTGGGAGGGAGGGGTGGGGGGGTGATGGGTATTAAGGAGGGCACCTGTTGGGATGAGCACTGGGTGTTGTATGGAAACCAACTTGACAATAAAGTTCATAATAAAAACAAACAAACAACATTTTAAACAACATCTGTGGCTCTTTGGAATTTATAATAATAAAATGATTCTCTTTGGTTTGTGCTCCTGTGTTGAGGCTAAGGGAGAAATAGCCCTCAGAATACCAAAATGGCAGAGGAACCCTCTCCTTTCATATAATTCCCCAAAATAGCAGTCAATTTTTACAGAATCAAACAGCCAAATGAAGAATGGACCAAATAAAAGACGAAGAGCAAAAGAAAAGCAGATGCTTTGGCAAGAAGGCAGCCTATAAATGTTGGTTTCCCAGGATTTTGATAGCAAGAGTGTTTATCGTATTGAAAGCAGAGTCTAATTGAATAAAAGAGTTTTTAAAATAGTGGGCCATTAATTAGGCGGCATGGGGTAAAGCACAGATTCCATAATGTACGAGGCTTCTGGGAGCCAGAGGCAGCACTCATTGATTCTGTCAGGATGCCAGAGGAACGAGAAAGCTGAATGTTTTGCCTCTTCTGGAAACCTACCTGATACATTTGGAAGTGGCTTCCCCATGCATTGCCTCTGTTCAAATCATCCCATAATTACTCTGGCACTGTAAGCTGCGAACTTGGCGGGCTCTGAGAGATATCAGATGTTTTTCTCATGCTTGCTGAACCTCTCTTAGACAAATTTTGCATTGTTTTTTGTGTCAGTTTTATCGTGGAACATCGTGTTGCCATCTGGGAAGGAAAACAACATGGTAGAGGAGCAGCTGGTGAATGGCAATGGACAAATAAACATTGGCAGGCAACCGCCATTAGGTGAGATAAGAGGGAGGGGCAGCCGCCAACACCGATGATCTCTCACCACTGGAACATCTTTCACTGTCCCCTTCTCTCTTATCTTTATTCAAATTCATGGCAATTTTTCACTCAGAGGCTTAAGCTCTCCAAGCGTCAGGTGTTGGGCTTTCTCTTCTGTGTCCAGGAGGAACAAGAGAGATCTATAAAATATCCAACCAATTTAATTTCTCTGCCTGGACAGGACAATGGGCTTCCTGAAGCAAGGGAAAAGCCTCTGATACCTTAACAGAAAGGCTCCCCTGAAGAATGAGAGGGTACCAAAACTCTTACCAAGCTTTTCATGCAATATAGTGGCCTTTATTTGGGCCACACCCAACATCATCAATATTTGTGGCTTTCAAACCCTTAAATATTTTAAGGGCCATATTTATGGCAAAACAATATAAGTAATACTAACATGCCTTTGGGAGCAGGGCAGCAAGGGAAAATAAGTTACACTTGATTGACAGTTATACACCATGCTTTCTTGTTTCCAAGATATAATTTTTCCATTGTAACATTTCTAAAATTGAGATCCACAGAATAGATGTCTAAAAAAATATCTGACAACCTCTAGGCAGCAGAATAAGTTATGAAGTGCCAATAGTCATTATTGCCTGCACATCGGCAAAATGGTAAACATTTGAAGGTGAACATTCATCCAACCACTTCAGTCATGTTATTTTTATTGTTGGAACCAATTTTATTGAATTTTTAACTCAAATTTGGATTCCAACCTTTGGTTTAAAATATCTTCAAAAGATTACACACACACACACACACGTAATATAGCATTAATTTTTCCAATTATGTTCAATTTACAGAAATTTGTTTCACACAGGCAACGTGATCAGAGGCAACAGAAGCTTCAGGAACCACTCAGAATTGTTTAAATTAGTAGAAATTGGAAGAATGAATCCATGTATCATGGAGACTAACCTTCAGCTAGAACATCTATCTGGCAAAATCTTCCAGCTGACCTTCAATACACAATTCAATTAAGGATAAAATTATATATATTCAATACATATTATATTTGATATATAATTCAATTAAGGAAAAGTTATATATATAAAGTATAATTTATATATATATTACATCATTGTTCTCTTTAGTGGATTATATATTGCATATATGTGATATACTATGTATTGATTATATATCATATGTTTATATGTAATATTTCATATGTATGAATTGAACCAAAAAGTAAATGAAAATGCAAAGTTCTGGAAATCTCGACAAGATTACACTCTAAGTCCTAAAAATGATGCAGTTAAAATCAAGAACAGTGTACCAGTATGTCATTTATAAATGTCAGTGACTAAGAACATTTGAATGCTGAAGTGTAAAAGGCTTAAACACAAATTTTGATTGTGGTAGTTATGAAAATGGCATAAAATTATACTGGCCATTTATTATAAAAAATCATATATAAAAACTGTATACAGTTAATATAGTGTTTCCTCCACCACATACATACAATTGATGGTAATGTTAAAGGAAATATGCTAATGTTCAGAATTACTGAGAATCATCAAATTTATCTCTTTGTTTAGAAAATAAGGTCCTAAGATCCCACAGGTTACTTGTTGCAGAACTCAAACTAGAAATTATGAGCTAACCAGAGAGGCTTCAAAAGAGGGACAATATGATGGCACAAAATGAAAAGCCTTGACCTACAGGATACACCAAATTAGGGCCAGCCAGTAACTCTCTGAAAATAACATTAAAACAAGCTCTCTGGCTGGGGGGGGGGGGGGGGGGGGGGAACTCTGCTACTAAATCAATCCTCACTTAAATGACAATGGTTAAACATGACCAAGAAGACTGCTGGGAAAATCTAAGAGACACCAATTCACAAAGAAAACTTCCTAAAAATCTATTTAAATACCTTTCAATATCATTCATGAGAAAGGCCAGAAACTCTCAATGTTTCAGTAATTTACATATGGCCACACTCTTTTGTTAATGTGTTATTCATTCTTCTGACACCTGTCAGGGAAGTATATGACAATTGTTATCACCCTGTTTTGAGCTCCAATGAGATTGAGTTAATTTCATCACATTGTTAATTCAGAAAATTTGAGACCATATGCATTAGTCCATAATCCTTAATCTAAGAATTCAAAAAGATTTTTGCCTATAGACCATTTTTATTCAACATATATGAGAAATTTTGCAGCAGGAAACTACTTTTTTTTTAAGAAACTTTTTTTTTAACGTCTATTTATTTTTGAGAGAAAGAGACAGAGACAGAGCACAAGTGGGGGAGGGGCAGAGAGACAGAATCCGAAGCAGGCTCCAGGCTCTGAGCTGTCAGCACTCAAACTCACAGAACGTGAGAGCATGACCTGAGCCAAAGTAGGATGCTTAACCCACTGAGCCACCCAGGTGTCCCAGGAAACTGTTTTCTAAAGCAAACCCATCATTGTCAAAAAGAAGCTTCAAGCACTTCCTCCTTACTTCTTGAGCATCTACTACATACAGAACACTAGATGGACTCTGCTGTGATACCAGGAAAGGTCATTCTTAGCCCTGTTTTACCAAGCCAATGGAGAAATTGAAACCTAGAAGTGGTAAATAACTTGCCCAAATTTAAGCAGCTCAAAAACCCAGAGAACTATCTCTAAGGCCTATGACCTTAACTGCTACACTGTGATAGAAGGTGTTTAATAATTAAGCACCAAATTAGTAGCATATAAGTGATTGTGACTTTGAAGTCAGCTTGAGTATTCAGGTAAGCCTCTTGGAAGAGCTAGAAAATAAATAGGGCCCTTGAAGGATAAAGAAGATTGACAAAAGGTAGATTTTTGTCAAAAAATCAGCAAATAAATAAAGCTGAGGGGCAACGATTGGACTACAAGAAAGGGAAACTCAGACAGGAATAGTTGGAATTTTGTAGAAGGCCTACAGGAGATGAAACTGGAATTAGAATTACATTCTGGCCAAGGTAGTACAAATCAATTTGTAAATGTTGATGTCCTGTTGGAAGGCTTCCAGGGAGACAGAGCAGAATGGAGAGGAAGTAGTCCCCCTTGATGAGTAAGTCAGTGCCTTCCTGAGAGGGTAATAGCCTCACAGCTCAGGGGGGGCTCAGATGACGGAATGCAAGAAGGCGACATAACTAATATGATCACTGAATGATAAATTAGAGCATATAATTACATGGATATTTTTTACCCCAAAAGACAGGATCTGGTCACTTAATAGGATCAATGAAGAAAGAAGCATATCCCTGGCTACTGAGAAGCACCCAGAGCCACTGTATCTTTGCTTTGTTGAGAGTGAAATAGTTTTGACGTAGCTACAAGTTCATCTTCTGACCCACCAGAATGTCCCTGTTAACAACAGAATTTCATAGGAATTGAGTAAAATATAATCATAACTACCTTGAATTCCAAGAATGCAACAATGGAGCTTTATAAGGTAAAGCTCAGGCTTGGAAGAGTCCAGATTTAAGATGTCCAGGGTAAGAAAATCTTGTCATGTCAACATTAGCAAAAGGGGCACACTGAGTTTGAAAAATAAAGCAATATATTCTATCATGAGCAGCAATTTTTTAAAAAGAGCCTAATACTGCATGCTTACCAACAGAGTCAGGCCTGGGGTAACAGAAGGAGATATGGTGGAGGGTGGGGTGGTGGGCTATTTCCTTCTACAAAGTGGGCATAAGTGGGAACCCTAAAAGTTATAGAATCTGTTTAAACATGGAAGGCAATTTATTCTGACGTCTAAATGGACCACAAGGGGCAATGTCAAGTGTCTTAAGTCCTCAGAGTGGGAGCCTAAATTTTGAGAATGCAAATGCAAGGAACTAAGAACTACTGAACCTGACAGTGGACCCTTTAAAAAGGGAATAATATTTTATTTATATTAAAATTCCCAAGCACAATGCCCAGCAAATATTAAGAGTTTAATAAACATTTGGGGTGCCTGGGTGGCTCAGGCGGATGGGCATCCAACCTCAGCTCAAGTCATGATCTCAGTTTGGTTCCCGGGTTCAAGCTCCATGTCGAGCTATGCGCTTACATCGTGGAGCCTGCTTCGGATCCTCTGTCTCCTTTTCTCTCTGCCCTTCCCCTACGCATGCATGCTCTCTCTCTCAAAAACAAACTTTTTTTTTAAGTTTAATAAACATTTGATGGCTAAAGAGAAGCATAATACCCCTTCTAAGATTCCCTTCTGAACTGCAGTAGAGACAGAATAAGCCTTACAACAGGATAAAAAGGACATCACTTAAGTGATGTTATCAGGAGGGCAGGGGGCCCCTTTGTTCCCTGAATGTTTCCAGTAGCCATCATGACAGGCTTATGTAACCGTTGGCTGTCATTTCTCAGTGTTAGGTACCACCCTCTCTCCCTGGTAAATAGTCCTGGAAGCAACAAGCTCATTAAGTACTAACGTGTAACTGGTTTCACTCTCTCAAGCATGAGTGGCATCAATAGCCTAACTTGGAGATGTCAAAAACAAGTCAGAAAAAAAAAAAAAAAGAATGTTCTAAAAAGCAACTACCTACATAATAAATTGCCTTGAGCTCCAAATAGAGAAGACCACATCTTTTGTAATACACAGGCACTACCATATTTTAAAGCAGTAGCAACGTTTGGGTTCCATGGCCCTATGACCCTGCTTTCTTACTCTCTCTTCCCTTTCAATACTCCTTAAACTCAGCTCCAGGAGAGCCCACATGCACAGGCAGCCTCTTCTGGGTAAAAACAGGCTCTACTGTGGTAGGTAAAACTCTTGACTCCAGGTCTTCCTATCCCTTGTCATTCAAGCTACCTGCCATTTATTTGCCCCACCAAATATCAAAGCCTATTACATAGCTACAGTAACTAAAATACTATAGCGCTGGCATAAGAATACACAGAAAAGGGGCACCTGGCTGGCTCTGTCATGGAACCCGCAACTCTTGATCTCTTGGGGTTTTAAGTTCAAGCCTCAAATTAGGTTTAGAGATTACTTAAAAATAAAATCTTTAAAAAATAGACATTAAAAAGTCAATAAGAGGCTTAGAAATAGAAAGTAGTGTTCACTAAAATTTATGTTGTGAAGGTGATAACTCAAATCAGTTTGTGATAAATATTACTAAAATTTTTAGTAATTTATTTGACTTTTAACTCTATATAGTTCTAGTTTACTTAAAAGATACATACAAAAATATAAACCATAAAAAATTGAAGAAAATAAAAAGTAATTTTATTGATGCTGTGGCTTTTTAAGTCTTAAAGTTAGTCAAGAAATTACAGGGGCGCCTGGGTGGCTCAGTCGGTTAAACGTCCGACTTCAGCTCGGGTCATGATCTCGCAGTCCGTGAGTTCGAGCCCCGCGTCGGGCTCTGGGCTGATGGCTCAGAGCCTGGAGCATGCTTCCGATTCTGTGTCTCCCTCTCTCTCTGCCCCTCCCCCGTTCATGCTCTGTCTCTCTCTGTCTCAAAAATAAATAAAACGTTAAAAAAAAAATTAAAAAAAAAAAAGAAATTACAGAAAAACTTAAATGTGACAACGTAATATTTTGTCTTTTTATCAGAAAACATCTTTAGCAAAATTAAAACTATAATAGACATCTAAATTTTTTTGTAGCAGAACTCTAATTTTCCTTTGGGCTAATACTATGCTCCCTCTTGGCTTATGTAAGTGTGTCCCTATCCCTCCAAAAGTGGGTGATCAAGGTAAATATGGCCATTCCCACATTCTATGTTCCTGGGCAGAATGACTGTTTCAGGAAGGGACACACAGCCATGTCCACCCAGTGAGACTCATTCGAGTACCACAGTGACTGGAAAAGGGAACCTTCCTTCACTGAGTGACTAAGAAAGCTGGATCTCTGCATGGCCATTTTGTCACCAAGAAGAAAGCTATGCCTGAATTATGTCAATCCAGAGGAAATGCAAGCTGAGAGATGGACAGATTCCGAGTCTGGATGATGCTATTAAGCCCCTGAACTCAGCACTACCTAAAGGCAGCTCTCTGAAGCCATCAATGAGCCAGTAAATTCCCATTTTTTTTTAAGCTGGTTTGAAGCTTTCTGTCTCATATAACCAAAAAACATTAAAGAGAAGTAGCTGTAGGGACACCTGGATGGCTCAGTCAGCAGAGCATGCAGCTCTTGATCTGGGGGTTGTGGGTTTGAGTCACGTGTTGGGTGTAGAAACTACTTAAAAATAAAATATTTATTTTTTTAATGTTTTTGGGGGGGTGGGTGGAGAGAGAGAGAGAGAGAGAGAGAGAGAGAGAGAGAGAGAGAGAGATACACACAGAGTATGAGCAGGGGAGGAGCAGAGAGAGGGAGACACAGAATCCAAAGCAGGCTCCAGGCCCTGAGCTGTCAGCACAGACCCCGACACGGGGCTCGAACCCACAAACCGTGAGATCATGACCTGAGCCAAAGTCAGACGTTCAACCGACTGAGCCACCCAGGTGCCGCAAAAATAAAATCTAAGAAAGAGAGATAGAGATGTGGCTGCAGCGCCGAGTACAGGAGGCAGAAAGCCGAGTGCTGGCAGCAGCTGGGTGGGCACCGTGGCCAGGACCACTACTATCGAGGCAGTGAAGATGCTGGTTCTGCAGCAGCAGGCCAGTGGTGCAGAGGAAAGGGCCGAGCCCCTGGAGCGGGAAGTGAAGGGGAAAGGTGAGTCTGGGAGCAAGCTGAGGCCGAGGTGGTCTCCTAAAACCGCAGGATCCAGCTGGTTGAGGAAGCCCAGGAGCACCTGGCCACTGCCCTGCAAAAGCTGGAGGAAGCCCAGAAACCTACTACTGAGAACAAGACAGGTATGAAGGCTATTGAAAATGGAGCCTTAAAAGATGAAGCAAAGATGTAACTCCAGAAAACCCAATTCGGACAAGCAGAGCACATTGTGGAAGAGGCAGATCGGATGTATGAAGGAGTGGCCCGGAAGCTGGTGATCACTGAGGGAGGACCTGGAATGCACAGAGGAGTGAAATGAACTGGCAGACTTCAGAGCTGCTGGAAGATGGAGGAGGACATCAGACCTGATGGAGCAGAACCTGGTGTCTGAGAGCTGCTGCAGAGAAGTACTCTCAGAATGGAGACAAATATGAAGAGATAAAGAATCTTACTGATAAACTTAAGCAGGCAAAGACCTGTGCTGAGTGTGCCAAACTAGCGAAGACAAGTGATGATTTACAAGATACGCCAATATGCACCACAGAGGAACACCTCTGTACACAAAGGATGCTGGACCACCTTCTGCCTGACCTAAATGATAGCTGCCCTGCAGCTGCCTCTCCTTGTGACCCCAGCTCCAGCCTGAGGCCAGCATGCCCGAAGCTGGCCTTGACACTGAGGGCTGATCTCTAACTGGATGACTGCTTTCTCCTTTTGCCGCATCTCCCATCCCAACTCCTGTGTCTTTTTCACCAGTATCTGCCCCTCCCTAGAGATTCCAGTTGGGCTTGAGTCTGAGCATCTCTGGGAACAACATTTAAGGGAATGTGTGCACAATGCAAAGAGTCATTAAAAGCGTGTTACTCATGCGCACTCCCTCTTTCTAAAAAAAAAAAAAATTTTAAATCACTTTTGGGGCATCTGGGTGGCTCGGTCAGTTAAGCATCCAACTCTTGGTTTCAGCTCAGTTCACGATCTGAGTTTGTGGGTTCAAGTCCCACATCAGACTCTGCCCTTGCAATGCAGAGTGTGCTAGGGATTCTCTCTCTCCCTCTCTCTCTCTTTTTCTCCCTCCCTCCCCCCCCCTTCTGATGCTCTCTCTCTCTCAAAATAAATAAACTTAAAAAAAAGCATGTTGTGATGTACACATTTTGTAATTACCTTTTTTGTTGATGACGTGGCAACCATTTGTAAAACATTCCAAATACAGTAAACCCTGGTTTGCGAGCATAATTCATTCCACAAACATGCTTGTAATCCAAAACACTTGTATATCAAAGTGAACTTCCCCATAAGAAATAAAGGCAGCTCAGATGATTCAATTCACAACCCAAAAATATTCATATAAAAATGATTACAATACTGTAATATAATAGAAAATAATAAAGAAAATATAAAATATAAAGAAAAATAATCAAACTAACCTGAACTTATGTTTGAAAACCTTAGTGGCTGGTGTGAGGGAGATGGGAAAGGAGGCTTATTGTAGAAGATGACTTTCCCTATCACTAATGGAATCACTGCTACCTATTGGCTCAATGGAATCTTTTTCTGCATGGGGACCACTGTATATGCTCGTACAGATGTTGACTACAGTAAACTAGTAATAAACTCTTGTCATATGCTGTGTTTAAAGTAACTGGCAATAAGGGGCGCCTGGGTGGCTCAGTCGGTTGAGCGGCCGACTTCGGCTCAGGTCGTGATCTCACGGTCTGTGAGTTCGAGCCCCGGCGTCAGGCTCTGTGCTGACAGCTCACAGCCTGGAGCCTGTTTCAGATTCTGTGTCTCCCTCTCTCTGACCCTCCCCTGTTCATGCTCTGTCTCTCTCTGTCTCAAAAATTAAATAAACATTAAAAAAAAATTTTTTTAAATAAAGTAACTGGCAATAAGGCAACAAAGGAAAGGGTCTATATCTGCAGGCAGCCTGACCTAGAATGAAGCACAGCATTCCTAAGCTTACTCTTGTATGGAAAGACAAAGGATGGTCCATAGGTGTTTTGAAGTGACAAAAAATACACTAGTGCCAGTTGTGAACACCTTCCAACATTCTGAAAAAACACTGATTTATGCCAAACATCACAGCCTGAGTCACAGCATCCAAGCATAGGAGATGATCACCCACAATCCCACAATGAGAGAAAAGAGAGAGAAAGGGACAGGGAACCAATGGCTCAGTGGTGATCATGTGACATTCAACATCACATACCACTCATATTCCAAGACATCACTCATTTATCAAGTAAACTTTATTACAAATGTTTGCTTATCTTGTGGAACACTCACAGAACAAGTTACTCACAACCCAAGGTTTTACTATAACTTTTCCACAGTTCTGAAGCAGCAGTCTAACCTCTTTCTCACCTTTGGCAAGTAATTTTTCAGCTTAATGCATATTGCCATCTCCACAGAGAAGGAAAAGCCACTAATACAACTGTTTTGATTCTGAAAATTGACAACGGTCTTTTTGAAATAAAGAATCAGTCCCTCCTCATCCCCCCCAAAAAAGAGAATTAAAACTCAAAATAGAGGGGGGGAAAGTGTACTTATACACTGCATAAGAGTGGTAATTTTCTGAATATATAAATTACTTATATAAATTGGTATTTTACCTCATAGAAAAATGAACATTAAAAGGATAAAATGGCTAATAAATATGAAAATTTTTAAATATGCCACATGAATAATCAAAGAAAACTGAAGCATATTTTAGATAACTATTTTTCACCTAAATATTTACCCAAAATTGTGATAATCATTCAACACAGAAGAGAAGAGAAGAGAAGAGAAGAGAAGAGAAGAAAAGAGAAGAGAAAAGTACTCTCAAGCCCTGCTTGTGGGAATATAATTCTGCACAGATACTTTTGTTGGTTGAAAACCTCAGGAGTTTCCCGGATAAAATGTGAAACTGGCCCTCGTACAGAGAGAGCAAGGAGAGACTGAAGAAAGAAGTAAACCATTCCAGATTGGCAGGTGACAGGTTTAAAAGGAACAGAACTTACATACAAGGCTTGTCTTGGGCATCTCCAACATGAGTAGATGTCTGTGCCCAACCACCAGAACCTTAAAGTTTATACAGAGGCCTTTAACTGAGTTCAGTCATGTATACCATATGCAGATGGTCTAAAGAATACACTGTTCTCTCAAAGCTGTGAAAATGGCTCCCACTGTGGGAATGATGGGTAGAACAGACATTGCAAGGACAGGGGAGGGAATGAGAAGCCTCCAGTTGCCTGGGTCCAGCTCTCAGATCAACTGGCAGTCACATTCTCCGATGACCTCCTTCAACAACTTATTAAAGAACTATTGGATTTTATACACACACACACACACACACGTTTAAAGACTCCAACACTTTGTTACAGTAATTCCACATTTAAGCATCTTTCCTAAGGAATAATCTGAAGTAAAGATAAAATATTATATATAAAAAACTTCAAAAATGATGTCTTTAAAAATGACATTTATAAAGAGTTTTAAAAGCATAGTTAAAATAGGGGTGTCTGGGTGGCTCAGTCAATTAAGCATCCAACTTCAGCTCGGGTCCTGATCTCATAGTTCAAGCCCTACATGGGGCCCTATGCTGTCAGCACAAAGCCTGCTTTGCATCCTCCGTTCCCCCTCTCTCTTGGTCTCTCCCCCGTTTGTGCACATTCTGTTTCTCTCTCTCTCAAATTAAACATTTAAAAAAATTAATGAAAGCATAGTATAATATTTTCACTATATCATTAGGTCAAAAGGCAGTAAACAAACACATTTTCTCAGAAGTAGAGTGACTCTTGTAGGCATAGAATGTCACAGACTCAAGGGCTACTCTAATTGGAAAGGATTTCAGAGGTGATGTAACTCAACATTTCCCCTAACAGAGGTATCACATCCTGTGATCTCTAACAAAGAGTCCTTCCTTCTTTCCTTGAAAACCTGCAGTGAGAGTGGGTGGGGCAGGCACAGAGCTCACTCATACTTGAGGGGCCTCAGAGCTCCAGGTGATGGAGAGTTCCTCATTATAGTGACTCAGCATGTGATGCTGAATTTACTATGCTGACTCCTCTCTTGGTAATTAGCTTTACTCTCTGGAGCAATGAAAATCACATCATGGGAAGATCATGGCTTTACCATGAAGTAGACCAAAATTTGAATCTTGGCCACACATCATACTAATGTTATGATCTTGGACAACAACTCTGAACCTCGGTTTCCTCACTTGTAAAAATAGAGATGATGATATCCACCTCTCAGACAAGTGAAAGAGATCCCATGTACAAGGCACCAAGCATAAGTGCACACAGCCGACACTTAATGAATGTTAATTCTCTAGTCTCTTCTCCTGAGGACTGGGCACACTGCCTAGAATACAACAAGAATTCAAAATTATTTGTTTAATGAATGAGTTTTTTTCAAAGAGCTGCGAATCCACCTATGCAAACAATAATTCACTCCTATTTCCCAACCATATCTTTGAGAATGCAATGAGAGAACGTGAGATGCTCCGTGGAATTTAGAATACAAAATATTTTGGCTTTACTTAGAATCACTAGTCTAATAAAAGGGAAACGAGATCTGATTGGTCCAGTTATTGTTATGGAATCCATGTTGCTTTCAATGATCACTCTCCCTTGATAACTGCTCATATGTACTTAACTAGTCTAGTCAAAAATGATGCTTACAATGACATCAAAATTAGTAGGCTATAGTTTTCAAAATCCTTTACCTTTCTTTTTTTTTCTCCATTAGATTTTTTTTGGCCTTTTCACTGTAAACTCTTGAACTGTCAAGAAAAAAAGTGAAACAACAACAAAACAACAAGAGCAGAAAAAAGCCAGGTGCTCTTAGTGATGACCAAAAGGTAATCAGAAATCATATTCGTTGGTTGTGACATCCTGGAGTATAATGGATCAGGGCCTGAAGACCTGAACTCAAAGCACATCAGTGTTCTCTGTTCCCCCAACTCCCTTGAAATTTGATTCTATTTTCATATACTAAGTTCTCCTCTTTCCAGGAGGGAGATCAGGTATTCAGAGCCAACAGGAACAGAATGTGACTTTTGTTTTCTCTCTTAACTGTTACTATTGCATCAGGTGCCTTTGAAAGGAGTCTCATCCTTCTGGACTCCATGTAGGAGATCTGGCAAGCCTCTCTGGTCTAGCAAATTTCCCCAAATGGTTCATACTGGTTTCTGCCCGTTCACCTTTGGTTATCAGAGTGTGATTTTATTCTTTTAAGATAGGAAGAGCAATAATGATTTTATCTAATATTCTCCCCCTTTTCCTTTGGATTGAAGCAGGATATCAAGTGAAAATTTTCCAGGTTTCCCAGAACTACATCTGATATCGAGGTCAAGACTAAAATATGCTAAGACTCCCATATTCTAATACACAGAATATCCCTACAGGATTTACTAACAGACCTCAGTTTAGAACAAGCCTTACTACCAAGTATTACCACCTCTCCCAGTGTAATGTAAAAAGAGAACTTAGAAAGTAGTGAGAAAAGTAGCCTCCTAAGGAGACACTATTCCATGAGGGAGAAGGAGAGTAAATTATCTTGTTACCTAAATTCAAGGGAAGTGGGTTCAAAAGTGATCCATGTTAATAATAGGAAGTGTCTACTTTTCCAAACAAGACATTCAGATGGCTAACAGACACATGAAAAGGTGCTCAAAATCACTGATCATCAGGGAAATACAAATCAAAACCACAATGTGAGACACCACCTCACACCTGTCACAATTAACAACTCAGACAACAATAGATGTTGGAGAGGATGCAGAGAAAGAGGAACCCTTTTACTTTCCTGGTGGGAATGCAAACTGGTGTAGCCACTCTGGAAAACAGTATGAAGGTTCCTCAAAAAACTAAAAATAGAACTACTCTACAACCCAGCAATTACACTAGTAGGTATTTATCCAAAGGATACAAAATGTTAATTCAAAGGGGTACATGCTCCTCAATGTTCATAGCAGCGCTATCAACCATAGCCAAAGTATGGAAAAGCCCAAATGTCCATCGACTGATGGATAAACAAGAAGTGGTACACATATACAATAGAATATTACTCGGTGATCAAAAAGAATGAAATCTCACCATTTGCAACAACGTGGATGGAACTAGAGTGTATTATGCTAAGTGAAATAAGTCAGCCAGAGAAAGACAAATATCATATGACTTCACTCATACATGTAATTTAAGAAACAAAACAGATGAACATAGGGAAAGAGAAGCAAAAATATACAAAAAACAGAGAGGGAGACAAACCATAATAGACTCTTAAATACAGAGAACAAACTGAGGGTTGCTGGAGGGGTGTTGGGTGGGGGGATGGGCTAAATGGGTGATAGATATTAAGGAAGGCACTTGTGATGAGCACTGGATGTTATATGTAAATGATCAATCACTGGGTTCTACTACTGAAACCATTACTAAACTATACGGTAACTAACTTGGATTTAAATAATAAACAAACAAACAAACAAACAGGAGGTGTCTACATGAAGGGAAGTTGGGCAGTTTATTTTCCAGACAGCAATCTGTTTGGCCAGCACACCTGGGCTACCTGAATCATGGAAAGAGAGCTGGAAAGTATGCTGGGAGAAGAGGCAGCCATGAAGCTACCTGCCCCATTATTTGACAGGTCATAGATGGATGACTTTCCAAAGGGTCAATAGACAGGAAAAAAGTTGCTAAATACTAGCTGTCTTTCTAGACTTCATCAAGAAAGCTGACCACCAGGAAAGGGAGACCTTGATTTTGGGTGGACAACTTTAAGAAGCACTAAGGGAGTGGAAAATTAAAGCCAGATTTTTCACATCCAAAACTATGCACTAGGTAGGGAAGGACTTTGGAAACTCTTCAAAGAACCTACATATGAGAGGACCAGTACCTACATGCCTGCCCACAAAAGGCAATAAATGATTACCTTGAGCCAAACACATGAAGACAACTAACCAGTCAGAGAACTCAACTTCACCACAGGCAGTTTAACAGGGAAGTGTTTACCCTTGTCCTTTTCCTTCCACCTTGCCTTCCACCTGGCCAGAAGATAGAGTAGGGAGAAGTCATTCTGTGTAGAATGAAGAGGGAAACACAGCTTTGAATCCAATTCAAAATTAAATTTTTGAGGGGTTCCTGGGTGGTTCAGTGGGTTAAGCGTCCAACTCTTGCATTCAGCTCAGGACATGATCTTGTGGTTTGTGGAATTGAGCTCCGGGTCAGGCTCTGTGCTAATGACACAGAGCCTGCTTAGGATTCTCTCTCCCTCTCTCTCTACCCCTCTCCTGCTCACACATGCTCTCTTTTTCTCAAAATAAATAAATATTTTTTAAAAATAAAATTAAAATTTTGAAACAATGTAAGACTATTATAATAATTAAAAGTAGCTGAAACCTTCTGCAACCTAGCCAGCATATTATTAAGGTACCGTTGTTGACTACCTACAATGAAGTACTATAATATATAATTATATCATAATACAGAGAAGAAGAGTAGTCATTAGAAGCTTATACCCAAATAAAAAAAAGTATACAACAAATATAGTTACATTTTCTCATGCTTTTATCTTCTTTTAGAATAAGGACAGCCACATTTTCATTATTTGATGTTGTCTCATTTTCCCTCTCTTGTCTGGATTTTATTGTGGTTGTACACTCAGGATATTTACGCCTTTTGGTATGCCTTACAGAAGCACAATAAAAATTACTTGAAAAAGTAATCTGAAGTCAGAGTCCTCAAATGGTATCTAGTCTATCCTTGCAATTCAAAAATTCAGATATGGCAGTGTGCTTCTGTATAGACTATCCAGGATGATTGCAGGGCCTTCACCAACAAGCAGTGATTGATGGACTAGAGATGTGGTTACAGAACCACTCAGAGAGAGGGCCCAGGAACTTTTCAACAGTGTGAAATATAGAGGGAATTTGGCCCAAAGGGAGATTCAAGATGCCTAGTTCAGTAGAGGGTCAGGGGGTGATTTTATAAGTCACCATGGACAACATCATTTGTAATATCTCCCAAACCATTCCCATAACATGCACCAAATTCCACTAGAAGGGGCAATATAGGAACTCACAGGTTTGAGGAGAAGAATTATTGAATTAAAATAAATTAGGAAATCAACAGGCACACTACAAAAATAAAAACTCAAAATCAGATTATCATTAAAAAAAAAAGCCATAGCTGGTGCAAATAGAGTTCTACATTTCACCAGAGTAACACTACCAACCTATCAGGTGATATTCATTTCATGAGCTGTGCCACCATAAGGCAACAACAAATCCTACAGCCTGTATGAAAGTCAGCCCACCTCACCAAAAATGTCAGCCTAAAAAAGAGATTCTAGATAGCAACAGAGCAGTGCACACACACACACACGCACACACACACACACACACACGAAATGCTTAATAAAAAAGTATAAACATGAAAACGAATGGTGGATGTGCTTGCTTCGGCAGCACATATACTGAAAATGATAGTGGAAGAGGAGGACTTTTAGAGACATCAAAGAGAATGTGAATTACTCTGAACACCCTGTCAAGAAAAGGAATTTCATAGATTACATTGACAGGGATTTGAAAAAAGAATATTTTCATGATACTTCCCTTTATTATTTATGAATCTTACCATTTTTATTATATTGAATCCCCAGGACAACTGTGGTCTGGAAGATTGAATAACTTAAAATTAAGGTAAATATCAATGGTTGAAAACTTACCATTTGTATTTTTTCAATGTTTATTTACCTTTGAGAGAGACAGAGTGTATGCGGGGGAGGGGCAGAGAGAGAGGGAGACACAGAAGCTGAAGCAGGCTCCAGGGAGAGCTGAACTGTCAGCACACAGCCCAACGCGGGACTCAAACTCAGGAGCTGCGATATCATGGACCTGAGCCAAAGTCTGATGTTTAACTGACTGAGCCACCCAGATACCCCTACCATTTGTATTTATTGAACTGGAAATTTCAATACCTTAGACCAAAGTCATAAGTAACAGGAATTTCAGGTACCATTATAGGCATTACAGAAAGAGGAGGAGGCTTTTGAGGATGGGCCATGTATTTATAAAATTCCTAACAATATTGGCAGCCTAGCACTATACACTGAAATGCTCTTCTTCTATAAAACTGATGTTTCTGACCAATGTTATCAAGGGAAATATTTTGAGTTTTTCTTTCGTTCTTTTTTTTTTCAGTCAACAATGATGAATTTGATCCAAAACATGGCTCAAACCTTGTGAGTAAATGAAACGGTAGCTTGATGATCTTCAGGTCATACTGCTCTGATACATTTTTTGGTAAACTTTATATGAAATTGCCTATAGCCAATGAATAAAATAAAACTGGCAAGTTGTTGCAGAATATTAAAGCTGAATATTTCACATCCAGCTTTGTTATGAAACCTAAGTAGAAATCCTAAAGTGACAACTTCTCCATTTTGAATATTTTGCTTGGAAAAAAAAATAGAGGAAGGTGAATCTGCTACCATAGGATTGGTAAAAAAGCTGAAATTTAATACATTCCAAACTAAACATCACTTATTAATTGGGAATTCAAAATATCACTGAATTATAGAACTTTTTGGAAAGTGAACAAGGAATTGAACAGGGATGCCATATGTAGCTTGACTCCAGACAGCACAACTGCAAAGCCAATAACATGCACTTTCACCCCCAAGGACCTGAGAAATAAGCAGAGACAAAATATTCAAGGCCTTAAAATTTAGCTGTGGGAAATTTACTGCAGCTAAATAGAGAAGAAAACAGCTGATCCCATGGGAAAGACATAGATGGCAATGTAGGGTGCAATTAAGAGCAGTGGCAAAGCTATTCACCATTACTATTTGTTTAATACAGTCACTCTGAGCAAAGGTAGCTGCAACAAGGAAACTGTTCTCTCTACCCAGGTATCTGGGGAATTCAGGGATTTCCAGCACAAAGACCCATCACTTGAAGGACGATGTGACAGAGGATTCAGAGAGATTGGTTGTCTAATGGACAGGGGAATAAATTCTCCCAGAACACTCCCTGTTCAAACCATTGGAAATGGAGGCGCCCTTCAGATCATCTGTATGCCTGTTTCTTTTTTCCATTTTCAATTTATAATAACAATAACGACCTAGACATAGGACATTTCCTGGGCTTTAATGACTGTCTGAGGTTAATGGCCCTCAACTACACCTCAGGCCATCAACCCCTCCCAGCCAGTCATCAATCTCCAGGAAATATCCTGTTCCAGGGTCATTATTGTTTCAATATCAACTATACCTTAAAAGCTTTATGGATTCTGCAAATACAGATCTCTTGCCAATAGAGGTTATAAAACCTGTTTAGAATTCTGAAATTATCTTGAATTTGACCTCTCAGAGATGTTGTGTTCAAAACTAAAATCGGCTTAAGAAAACATTCACCTTTATCTTTGTTTATTTACATTTTCACAGGAAAAAGGTCTATTAAATATTACAAGGCCTAAACAAAAATCAATGAGTATTAGAAGAAAAAAATAAAATTTAAAGATGAGCACCCTCTCTCCAGAACTGTAGCATAACTCAGCCTCTGAGAACACTGTTATTTGTGAAATAGCTCCCTAAAATGCTTTATGTGTTTAAGTGTCACCAGACAATACCCCATGCATAGAATTTTCAAAATATATCCCAATTCTAAAATCTCATTTTTCACTTTCATAAAAAATACCCCAGTTTATACATTAATATTATTATAAGAAGCATTCCATCCCCAGCAGAATATTCCACATGAGGATGAGCTGTTAAAACAGGGATAAAATACAATTTCTGGAAAGGGCAGCTATCAAGGTTCTGATTCGGCAGAAAAGGGGAGGATGGTAGTCCAGAAAGCATTTGAGATCTAGAGAGCTGGTATAGACATAGGAGGGGGACAAGGCAAGTGATTAGAACCAAGGAAATCCAACAAATGGCAATAGGTGCACTCTCTGGTAAGCAGGCAGACCATATACCCATGAGGACTTGGGCAAGCAGGTCTCTGGAGAGAGGTAGAAGCACTGGATGGGCCCACCTTTGGGGAAGAATTTAGGGTCAGAGATCTGTGCATCAGGTTCTGACAAAAATAGAGCCTAGTTGCAGGAGAAGTCAGAACTGTGTTCCCAGGTAGGTTTGTGACACAATTCTAGACCCTGAAACGGAGAAAGAAAATAGGATACTGGTCACAGGAATGATATACAAGCTTAGGTGATAGGCTGGGAGCAGAGAGTCAAGAAAACAGAAAGGGAGGCTAGCTGTATTCTACATAAGTTCGATCCCTATGATCAGCGAGGGGAGTGGTCATGGAGCCTGGCACAGAGCTAAATATTTTTTTTTTTTTCAACTTTTTTTTTTTTTTTTTTTTTTTTTTTTGGGACAGAGAGAGACAGAGCATGAACGGGGGAGGGGCAGAGAGAGAGGGAGACACAGAATCGGAAACAGGCTCCAGGCTCCGAGCCATCAGCCCAGAGCCTGACGCGGGGCTCGAACTCACGGACCACGAGATCGTGACCTGAAGTCGGACGCTTAACCGACTGCGCCACCCAGGCACCCCTAGAGCTAAATATTTAGAGGAGAAAGTCAAACAGGTCACATACAGCTATCCATTCTAATATCCCATTTTGAAAAGGAAAAAAAAACTTTTCTTTGAAATAACACTTGAAGATTTTACTCTAAATCATGTAACTGTGAAAACTGTAAGGTATCAGGACTCAAAGCAGAGAATAGAGGAAAACAACCACTTCCCAGAATTTCCAAAATTAACTTCTCATCACAGGGAAATGAATCTTTTAACTCAAAAAATGGAATGATGTATTATTGTTTTCCTACTAATCTATTATAACATTTTCTATAAGGACCAAAGTTGATATACTAATTGGTACTGGAATATTTTAACAGTAAAATCAGGAACGCAGAAGACAAAAGTGAATTTGAAATAGATCCTAAGATAAGGACTTGAGTATCAACAGTTTATTTGGAGAACTTCTTAGATGACTCTTAAACTCCTCACATACTTTTAGAATTACTGTAGAGCCAAGATTGGCAGCAAGATTTCTTCAGAGGGCTGTGCTGTGTCTATACCCACAATGGGGTATACACCCCTCCCTAACCTAGTGAGATGTGAATTCAAAGGGAAGGATGGGAGGACTGCTTCTCTTTGCCTCAAGATAAATGAGGTAGGGGTGCCTGGGTGGCTCAGTCAGTTGAGCATCTGACTTTAGGTTAGGTCTCACAGTTCGTGGGTTCAAGCCCCACAAAGGGCTGGCTGCTGTCAGCACAGACCTTGCTTTGGATCCTCGGTCTACCCCCCCATCCCTTCCCTGCTCATATTCTCTCTCTCTCAAAAATAAATAAAAATCATTTTAAAAAAAGATAAGCAAGGTAAGTTGAAAGATGACTGCCCCCAACATGTCCTTGTCTCCATTCCCTGTGGATATGTTACTTCACATGACAAGGGTCTTGAAATGGGGAGATTAACCTGAGTTATTTAGATGAACTACAGGTAATTATCAGGGTCCTTATAAGAGGGACACAGGAAAGTCAGAGTGAAAGAAGACAATATGATCACAGAAGCAAAGCTCAGAGAATCAGAGAGATTTGAAGATTATACACTTCTGGCTTTTAGGTAGAAGGAAGGGGCCATGAACCCAGGAATGCAGTTGGCCTTTAGAAGCTGGAAAAGGCAAGGAAAAAGATTCTTTCCTAGAGCCTCCAGAGTAAGGTAACCTTGCCAACACCTTGATGCTACCCACTGGGAACCATGACAGCTTTCTGACTTCCAGAACTGTACAATAATAAATCTGTGTTGTGTTAAGCCACAAAATTTGTGATTTATTTTAGCGACAATAGGAAAATAATACAAGAGAAGGGTTTTTGTGAGCCCATTAGGAGATCTTACTAAGCGTCCTTGAAACCTTAGGGAATAGTGGAGACCACTGTCTGACTGTCATCTAGAAAATCTAAGGGTATGATACAGGTTAGCTAACTGCTTTGACAACAGAGTAAACAAGTGGGAGCTGGCCTATGTTCCAGAGCCTGTTTAGACAAAGAATATGTGACTGTGTCTGCCTGCACAGGATTGTCTTAGGTCTCATTCCTGAGAGCCACCTACAAGGCCAGCTTCATGGACATGGAACTTGTCCAGTCACACAAGGAGCTGCATTCAAAAGGAATCTATACTTGGTTTAATGTTCTGCTGTCACTGGCTTGAAATTCTTAATAATTTCTGAGAGAAGAGTCCTGCATTCTCCGAGTTCTACATAGACTGAACTCAGCTCACAGAGTTCTACAAATTATGTTGCCAGTCCTGGCCACCTAGAAGGGCAAGTGATCAGCAAAGTGAAGCTGGCAGGATGATAAAAGTCTTAGTGACCGAGGGAGAAGCAAAGGAACGACTGGTTTAGACATGCCATGGTCCAGGTCAAAGCTACAGATTCCAGTTATGTTGTGACAATGTTTAGGCAACCTCCAACAACTTCTTTAAAGCATCTACCAGAGAAAGCATCATGTCTAAGTTTCAAGCAGGCCTTGAGGGACAGAGTGCTGGCACACAACAGAATCAGTGAAGGAAGGACTTTCAAGTCCCCTTTCCTCTTTTACCTGGTAGGTGTCTGAATGAGTAGCTGGCCCAGTAGAAAGGTGAAGTAGACGTGCTCCCTGTGGAGAGAGATGAAAATCAATAAGCCCCTTCCCCACTGCAATCTTTCCACCCACCGCAGGCAGAAACCTCCACTCCATACCAAGTACAGAATTTTGATTATGACATGGTAGTGGATCCTTTGATTATTGAAGGGGAACATTGTTTTGTGACTGAAAGCAACCAGAAATTGTCATGGGATTTGCACATGTCTATTTAGGGGAAGAATTAGCCCCAATGAAAACATTTTAAAAGAACAATGAGAGGGACACCTGGGTGGCTTGGGTGGTTAAGCGTCAGACTCCTGATTTCAGCTCAGGTCATGATCTCAAGGTCATGGGATCGAGCCCCTTGTCCAGCTCTGCACTGACAGCGCAAAACCTGCTTGGGATTCTGGCTCTCTCTCTCTCTCTGCCTCTTCCCTGCCTGCTCGCACATGCTCGCTCTTGGTCTCTCTCTCACTCTCTCTCAAAATAAATAAATAAACTTAACAAAGAACAAGGAGAAACCAAACCATCTACAGATTGCAGTTATTCAAAGCAAGGGTTACATAAGTTACAGTGGAGGAGTTAGGGACAAAAACTCTCTCATTGCAAGTGTGGTAGACATCATTCACCAAGAAGATTTAATATTGCCCTTATAAACCAAACATAAAATAACATAATATTAAAAACTCTAATATGCAATTTCCAGTGGGGTAAAAAATGCATGATAAAAACTTGAGCCTCCGTTCCAAACAGAAACATAAAGTATCTCCCCTGAGATGGCTGATCATAATGCACAGTATGGACAAGCACTGGCGGCTTCTTCCTCCCATCCATCCTTCACTGCCCCAGAATTATCTTTCTCAAATATGATGACCATGTCACCCTTCTACCTAAAAGTCTCTAATGCCTCTTGGGGTGCTTCAAGATGAAACCCGACATCCTGAGCACAAGTACATGGTGCTCCTCTGCCGACCTAGCTGTCCTTTGCCACATGTGCTTTTAGAGCACTAATCCCCAAACTTTAGTTACTCACATTCTACCTTCACAATGTTTGTGACATTCATCTTCCCTCAGAGTAACTGTCTACTTACTATTTTTCTTTAAACCAAGTACTATTTTTACTCAAATAAATTTATTCTCATTCAAAGCAATGTCTCCAAATCAAGGGTTTTTTTTTAAGTTTATTTATTTATATTTTGAGAAAGAGAGAGAAAGCACGAGCAGGGGAGGGGCAGGGAGAGCAGGAGGGACAGAATCCCAAGCAGGCTCCGCGCTGTCAGCACAGAGCCTGATGTAGGGCTCAATCCCATGAACTGTAAGACTATGACCTGGGCTAAAATCAAGAGTTGAACACTTAACTAACTGAGCCACCCAGGTGCCTCTGTAAATCAAGTTTTAATGTACTACTTATAGCTTTACTAAATATTATCACTATTTAAAATTAATTTTTAAATTCAAAAATGTTACCTCTGTGTCTCACCTAAATCTGTCAGTCACACAACCCACTGTTCATGTCACACACATTGGGATGTGCTACTTTAGACAGAAACTACAGTGAATTTTTACCCTTCAATACTGAGCATACTGTGCCTTTGAACCTGTTGTTCCCTCCTCTTAGAGTAACCTTTCTATTATCTATAATGTTTCTCTCTTCCTTTAGGACTCAACTCAATCCAAAAGGCACCTCTCCTTTAAAGCTTCCCTAAATCATAAAGTTAGATGCTCCCCCTGTGAATTCCAAAGCAATTTTTATCTGCCTGCATTATAACATTTATCACACTGCAGAGCCTTATGAAACTGAGAGTACTCTAGTCATCTTTGGGTCATCCTGTTACCCACTTAGATGCTCAGAAAAATGTCTGCTAAGTAAAGGAAGAATAATGAATTATAGAGCCAAAGATAAGCTACACACAAGCCATTTATTGTATAAACATTCCAGCATAGTATTACTTCTGCTAAGTAAAAGACATCCTAAAATCTCAATGTATGAAAGACCTCTCTGTAATTATCAGAAGGGACCAACAAGCAAATTTAAAGGTATTCCCAGTACACGGCAGAAAGAACAAAGAAGAACTGAGAAGGGAGTATAGAATTATATTAAATTTCAATGTAAAATTTTTACAAAAGTCTGCTTGCAGAGGTTCTAGTTATCCTTTTTAGTAATCTTCCATTTAACAATCACTTCCTAACTGCAAACTTTTTAAATTAAAGCTAGAGAAGCAAATTTAAAATAAAGCAAAGGGTTATGAAAGCAGAGATCAAGCATGGTTACTTTAGAAGAAATGACCTCACTGAAAATGAAAATTATATCACTAATATGTGAAGTACTCAGAATAACTGCTCCTCAATACCAGCACTGTGTTATAACTGAGGAAATGCCCTTGTCCTATTACACTTTCCTAGGCTTACAGAAGAATGAACCAGAAAATGTTGAGAGATGCGGTATCAGGTTTGGCAGATTTTTTAAAAATCTGTTTTAATCCCAACAAGACATTTAATCTCTCTTGTCTTTACTTTCCTCATCTGTAAAAAGCAGTTGACAGATATATTAATGAATAGGCATTCAAAACCGGTAAAAATGTAAGTGTATATACTTTAATACTCTGGTTATACCTGAAAAAATATAATGACTCTACAAATATATTCTCTGAAGTGCTGTTATTTAGGCAAAGAGAGAACAACCTGAATGTTCATCAATTTGGTCACAGTTAAGCACTTGCTGAATACCTGATGTAGAGTGACTTGCGTCCCCCCAAAATCATACATTGAAGTCTAAATACCTCGTACCTCAGAATGTGACTTTATTTGGAGATAGGGCCTTCAAAACAGTAACTAATTTTAAATGAGGTCATTAAGGTGGGTCCTAATCTTACATGACTGACATCCTCATAAGATGACATTACAACACAGACACACACACACAGAGATGCCCGTGTGAGGACACAGAACAGACACAGCCATCTACAAGCCCAGGAAAGAGGCCTTAGGATAAACAGCCTTCCGACACCTTTATCAGGACTCACAGCCTCCAGACCTGTGAGAAAATACACTTCTGTTGTTAAAGCGTCCCTGCCTATGGTACTTTGTCATGGCAGCTCTAGAAAATTCATATAGGTACTCTCCAGGCCCTCAAGAGGAGATAGGTATGCAAAAGGGTAAACAGTGTGGTAAGAAGGTTAGGATGAAGCAGATTATGAATGTTATCAACTCAGCACAATTTCATGTAGTGTTTGAAATTATAATTACAGAGAGCATATAGCAACCTGGGAAATGTTCATACAAATTATTAAGTGAAAAAGAAAAGTACCACAGTGTATCTATTCTATGAAAACTATAAAAAAGGGTTTAACAGGCAAAAATAAATAGATTTTGTTTTAAAAGAAAATACACAACCTTTTGCCGATTTAAACTACCGCAGTTTACTGGATATTAAATAATGACAATATTAAGTATTGGTACACTCTCTTTCTCTCTTTTGCTTCACATTTCAGTTTAGTTCAAGTTTCTGCTTTTGAGAAAGCTATTCTGAGAAGGATTCTGAAAGGAAACTGAAAGAGATTTCATGAGCCTAAAGACTGTACAGAAATAGTCACTAAAAATAAGTAAGGACATAAGGAAAATAGTGTACTTGATTCTGTATTTGAAAACTGATCTAAAATGAGGTTCTAGAGCCTTGCCTGGCTATGAGCCTCAAAACCAGGCTCATTTATAAAAATATCCAAGAAGATTTTGCCAAAGTAAAGTGAGGACAAGTGAGATGAGCAAAAGAAATAGGTCTCTCTTCCCGGGAAGGGGCAGAAAGAACAAGGGCCCAGGCAGTTTCTCAGGCTTATGCACCTGACAAGACCCCTCAGAGTAGGAGGGTGAAGCCCCAGCAAAAAGAGCCCAAGTGCCCAGCCTGTCAAAAGAGGATGTTTTCACAACAGATTTCCACATAAACGCCACTGCATCCCTGGCAGCAATGCAGCAAAATCTGCGTCTCTCTGGCAGCGACTCTGTGCAGGTCAGGGTGTGGCCTGGAAAAGTTAAGGTGGTGTTAACAGCTGCCCTAAAGCTGCATTGGGTGTTAATCAAAAGCCACCTCCCAAATAGCAGGAAGGCTTCCTCAAGGACCTTAACCTGCCCCCAAGGCCCTGTTTTTACCTTGATTTAGCAATTCTTACTAGTGGCTATCTGTTGTCTTCCTCCCACACAAGGCCCCAAGCTTGGGGTTCTGCTGCCCCTACGGGCTTGCCTTTGGTAGCCCCTCAAGGAGAAAAGCTCCCCAGGAAGGAGATAGAGCTTTATTTTTATCCTAGTTAAAGTCTCTATCCAATACATTAATCGCCAAGATAACCTTGGTCCAGGGCATTTCCTGAAGAAGCTATAACCAGCTGGGGTTAATGAACTCTCCCTACCATTAATTCCTCCGAGAGGCCATTGGCCTGAATTGTTACTTAATTACTCTTCTGTGTACAGCTTCATAAAGCAATGAAATGCCTTCTTTCAGGAAGAAGGGAGATGGTAATGGGGGTCATCAGAGGCCATTAATTTTACAAATAGTTTGTTAGAAACTACAGTATGTTAAGAAGTCACTCTGGCCCACAAATCAACTCAATGCAGTCCTTATTAAGTCAAGATCTGAAACTTCAGGTTTCCGTGACTTGCACACATAAAAAGTTACAAATTGTGCCTAATCTGGCCAAAATATACATACCAAATAAAATCAATTTACTCCTGTTTTCTGTTGATTGTGTTATCCCTTTCCACCCCCAACACACACCCTAGAGTGTAAACTCCATAAAGCCAAGTGCTTTGGGCTATTTCGTTCCCATTCTGTCTCCATCGTACTTAGAACAGTGCCTGGCAAAAATAGGTGCTCCTTCCAAGTTTCAGTGTTTGTTGAATGAATGAGTAGTTAGTTGACTACATTATGGGATTAGGCTGCTGGTGTTAGGACCCAGAGTTCCCATATGAGTCAAGCTTGGGCAAGGAAAGTGCTCAATCTGCTAGAGAAATGAGACAGAAGCTATCCCTTCAATCTGCCTAGAAATCAGATCCATTGAAACTACTGCCACCAAAGGGAAGACTCGGCTCTGAACTTGGCACAAATGAGGAGAAACCATTGCCATCCATCCTATTGTAACATACTGCCCCACCCATCCTATGTCAAGAGCAGAATTATGACCCTATAGAAGGTTCTGAGATTCTATTGGATGGTTCCAGTGGGGAAAGATTAGACTCTTCAGAAGCTAATAGACTAGAGCAGAATCCAGAAGACCATACATCAGAAGGGAGGTAGACTTTATTGGAGAAAAGGAGGAAACTAAGTAGCAGAACAAGCCAAATTATTTACTCCTGCTTGTTTTTTCTGAGTCCTATTTAATACCAAAGATCTTAATATCTGGAGATTCTTGCAGAAGCCAGGCTAGAAAGATTATTTTCCAGGGCAGTTATGCACATTTATCTATGCACATGGGGCTTAAGAGAAGCACCTGGGCATAGAGAAAAAAAGATATTAAGAACAACTGATAACATCTATTGATGCTTACTGCCACGTATACATTTCCAAAGGGTTTTGTGTTGGTGAACCATCTATCTGCTGCAGGATGTATATTGAATTTTCCAGCATTATCCCTCTATCCTCACTGTATCCTTACTGAGGCATAAGCATATTCATGGGCAGAAGAATCAGAAAGCTAAGTTTCGTTATGGCCAAATTATAGGAGTGGGAGGGAAAAAAACCAGTTAACTTAATTTTGTTCCTGTCTTTTGGGACTCTCAGCTAGTTACTGTGTTTTATAAATGGACCCATTTCCCCAATTCATTACATACATCTCTGCTGGTATTTTAGGGAATCTACAATGGAAGAACACAAGGACAATCAGCTAGACTATGAGTAAGTAGTCCTGATTATGCAAAGTCACATCCAAGGACCAAGGTATGAAGCAGGTCTGCTACTGATTCCTCCTTTCATCTTCTAGTCTTGCTCTCTCCTTCAGCTCCTATCCATCTGTCCTCCACTGTACTCTGCCCCAAACACCCCTTGGCCTCCTGAAGTGACAGCCATTGCAAAGCCCCCATCCAAGCCAGCCCTTCAAGGTAGGAATTTCTTTTCCAAAACCGTCCCTTGTGCCTACTCAATACATATGCCCATCTACCTATCTTATTTCCAGTTAGTGATTTTAGAGACAAACCAATTAATTCAATGAATTAATTCATTTTCAAGAAAACAAAAAGTTTATTGAGAGCTTCCCATGTGCCAGATACATTTCTAGACTACACTAGCATTAAGTTACCATTATTTCATTCAAATTTACTTCAAAAATGATACCTGCATTCTTGAAAGTGAAAACCTGGATTACTTCTGTGTGTGCTCAATGGAGTGACTCCCATAGGATATTCTCAAGCTTTCTAGTAGGCAATAGCAGAGAAATTTTCAGTTGAAGGGAGGTAGGAAAAGACTGAAGCCCTAACTGCTGGTGGAAACTTCTTGTGGTTCTGCATAAACCTATGTCCAATCATAAATTATGTACCAGCTTCCTGACTAAATGTACTTGATAAAAGTGTACTGCATGAGCAGCTTTTGTGAACAATTTGAAAATCATTCTCTCCAATGCAAAAGGCTATTTAAGGAAACAAAACTTCTCCTGGAACCAGAGTGGAGGTGCACTATTATACTGAGCACTCTGGCCAAGAAAGACCTCCTTTGCTGAGTTAAGAATTATTGAAACAAATTGTGCAGCATAATTAAGAAATGTAATTTCCTAAAAATGAAAAAGGAAAGGTGTGCTCCCAAAAATAGCCAGGCTAATGAGTTATATGTCTTCTAGATATCCTTTTTGGCCCAAAAAATTAGTGATCTTAAGATAACTGGCCCTTATTCGTTTTGGGGGCTGAGCCTACAGGTCAGAGAAAGTGGAAATCTTAAGACTGGTCCAGTCAAAGAGGAACATTAACAGTTTGAACATGGACCTTGAAAGGGATATGCAGAGAATAGATGAAGCAAATCAGGAACTTCTTCTCAAAATCCAAGAGAAAGAAAATGAGATTCAGAGGTGAGTATTGGGGTTTCATGTGGGAAGTTCCTAATCCAAAGAACTGGGAGGAGCATCCAACTATTGATTTCGGCTCAGGTCATGACCTGAGGGATCATGACCATGGGATCAAGCTCCTCATCAGGCTGTTCTGACAGCATGGAGTCTGCTTGGGATTCTCTCTCTCCCTCTGTCTCTGCCCCTCATACCACTTAATTTCCTTCTCTCTCTCTCTCAAAATAAATAGACATTAAAACAACAACAAAGAAAATCCTAAAAGAATGAAAGATACTCACCTGAGCTGGAAGTACATTGGGGTGTTTGATGTGGTAAATGGGGGAATCGTACTTTTCTTGTCTTTAAAGAGATTCTGATCCTAAGGATCCAGGAAAGAAAGAGTTTCCAACTTTAGATTTTATTTATTTATGTGTTTTATTATTTCTAAGGCTGTCAGTTCCTCATAGTGTGTGCTTGCATCGTCCAGGATGGAAGGTGAGATTGCTCACACCAGAGACTTGGCTGAAGATGAAGAATGGGAAAAGGAGAACCACACCATGATAGAGAGGGAAAAAGCCTTGCAGGAGCTGGAAGAAGAGACAGCCAGACTTGTAAGCAAGAATTAGGGAAGAGCTTGGCGTTCCTGGGTGGCTCATTTGGTTAACTGTCTGAATCTTGACTTCAGTTCAGGTCACGATCTCGCGGTTCATGAGTTCAAGCCCTGAGTCAGGGTCTGCGCTGACAGTATGGAGCCTGCTTCGGAGTCTGTCTGTGTCTCCCTGTCTGTCTGTCTCTCTCTCTCTCTCTCTCTCTCTCCCCCCCTCTCTCTCTCTGCCCCTCTCCTGCTGGTTCTCTCTCTCTCTCTCTCTCTCAAAATAAATCAATCAACTTTAAAAAAAGGTTTAAAAAAGCAGGGAAAAGCCAACTGATAGGGTTGATTCCTCCTCACTGTCAGAAACAACAGTTTCCCCTTTTTACATACAAAGTATAATCAACTCAAAAGTCATAGCAGAGTAGGTCCTTGCATGGAAGGGGATGTGTGGAGGGTAGGGTGTCTCTGGTAATATTTAATATTGGGAAGCCGGGGATGTGGTCATCTCAATCCCTGGGAAGTTGGTGTGTAAGTATGGAGATCAAACCACAGGTCCTTTACCTGACATTATGCAGGAAGGTACAGTTACTGTAGTAAAATATCACTGGGGTAAAATAAAGAACAGTCAACCAAATCAAGATGGTGGTACACAGATGCACATTTAAACTCTGCTTCGTCCTCTCAACAGGATAGGAAGAATGAGACTCTGGTCCACAGTATAGAAGAACTTCAAAGAAAGGTGACATGGGGCTTTTGTGTTCCCTGGTGTCCCCACAGCAGCACCACTCATCAAAGAGGCAAGGGAGGGCAAATAATCACAGAAGATCCCACATGTCAGAGAGGCCTGTGCTGGGCGTGGGCACTACTACTAATCCACTCTCCTGAGGCTGAGTGTCGTGACCAAAGTGCCATGGATTATCCCTGCAAGTGTCAAATTGAAAGGAGTGGATAGGGCATCCCAGGTATTCAGTGATCCCATAGGTTCTTCATTCTATCACAAGGAAATTGCTTCCAAAGGGATTGACTGGGACCTCTGTGGTGAGAGGTTAATTTTGCTTTCAATAGAGACTTTTAAAAACACTTAATTCCTAAAAATTCCTTCTTTTTTGTCCAGGTATTCCCTCTACCTCAACTGGTCAAAATACAGTGGATTTCTTTATGATTCCCCTACTTTCTGACCCATGCCCACAGGCCTGAATAATGTGGCATGGATTAGGGGTTCAGGGAAGTACTCCTGCTTTGAGCAGCTTTGGTGGCCAAAACTAGTGAGAATAAATGGAGGTAGATTAAAGATGTTCCCAAAGACACCAAGTATCCATCAAGGGACCATTTCCTGGCAGCTTTGATATGGGCCAAGTTACTGTCTCCTACATATCAGAGAATGTCTTTGTCTGCTATATTTTTTTTATTTGATATATTTTTTATTTGAAATGTATCTTTTCTGTTTGAAACCACAGCTTACAAGGAAATCACATAAGGCAACCAAGTGTGAACAAGAAGATCTAAAAGGAACCCCAGAAGAGTCAAAGGTAAACAAAAAAGCAATCTCGAATGGGTTTGGTCTGCGTGACCAGGAAAACAAGTCTTTAAGTGGAAACAATTGTCAAAGTTGGGATAAATTCTTTGTAGTTTCAGCCATGCCAGATTAAACCTGGGCTACTAAATGCTGAATTCTCCCCTGCCCTTAGTAAGGGCTTTCACTCTGAAGCCATATATTTTATTCTCTTTCCATCAAAAAGAGGGCACAAATGCACAAATACATACATAACATTGGAGGTAGTTGAAGTCCCTCATTTAAATCCCAGACCCAGAGGTACTTAGTGTGATATATGAAGTTGAGCAATTTAATCAGTTCCTCCCAGCCTCAGTTTGAAAACTGAATGAAATTGTGTATATAAAATATTCTTTTTTTGGAGTTCTAAAACATTAAAAAGTCACAATTTTAAGGTGATTATTTAAAAGTATGGCAGAAGCATATGCATTAATTCATATAGAGGCAGAGTTTGGACTTGTAAATCTACTGTGTGCTAGGTAATTTACACACCCTGTCATTGACTCCAATCCAGCAAAGGATTCATTCAACTGGTCATTCAAGTATATAGTGACCTCTAACTGCTAAGTGCATCATACAGGGCTTACCATTTCCCTAATTGTGTTTCACAGTTAAGCACCTGAGCACAACCATAACCCATCTGATCAAAGATGCAAGATTTAGAGATCTTTTTTTTCAGAAGGCAGATTCAATTCTTATTGATAATTTCTGTAGGAATATGTCCTTGTCCTTGCCTTATCTAATTTTTCTTTGCTTCTTTTTATGATGTTTAAGTTTTTTTTTTTCTTATTTTTTCTATTTTTTTTTAGAAATCTCTGCACCCAGTGTGGGGCTCCAACTCATGACCCTGAGATCAAGAGACACGTGCTCTTTTGACTGAACCACCCAGGCCCCATCTTGCTTTTTTTTTTAATTGATACTTATTTTTATATATGTCATTTAAGAACAAGTAAATTAAAGAGCAGAAAAACACACTGTCCCTATCTTTCAATCTCTTTTGCTTCTTAAGCCCCACATTTAAGCCCATACTTAAGCCCATACTGTGTGTATGAAGACTCAGAAGATATAGACACATTTAAAATAGAAATCGAAAATGAAAGAATAGAGAATTACTGCTCTATGTTCTGGTGGCCAAATTAGCATTGATAGACATAAAAAAGAGGAAGTCAAAGCCTTCAAGTAAGTTGTTTGGGCATGCCTATCCAGGACACTTATCTGGAAAGAAAGAAATCAGGAGCCTGTGTGTACATGGGGAATAAACTTGAGCTAAGACTAGAAAGGAGCTTAAAGCTCCTTGATTATCCTAGCCATAAAACTGCAGAGATTAGAAGACTGATTTTCTTCCTTCTTCTGCCCAAAACAAGTTTTGCTAACAGCAAGTCTGCCCGAATCTAGCGGTGACACTTTAAGTCTGGCTATGCTGGCCACATCAGGTGAGCTGATTGTGACAGACTCCAGACAGAGAGTTCCTGGCACAACAGTGGCCATTATTTTCCTGGCAGCCATCAGCCCAGCCCTAAAGAGTATTATTAATGCTTTGAATCATTCCCTTTTGTCCACCTATTTTGAAGAATTCTCACGTTGTATCTCTAACTCTATGAAATATACATTATCTCTTTTGCTTCTGTTCCTCTTGCATGCTGGTGATCAGTTCAGCAGTTTAATAGGACACCCGACTCAACTCCTTGTGACTCAGGCCACTGTCTTTAAAATACAGCCCATAGCACCTTTGGCTGTCTAGTCCTAGATGTAATTGACTGGTGGGGAAAGGAACTGTTAGAAGAGTCCAAATGTGAAAAAAAAAAAAAAATGGTAGCTCAATGAAAGTGGGAACAATAGAGCTGAAAAGGGAAGAGAGGAAAGCCTGCAGTATGTCCCCTCTGCCTACAGAATATACCCCAAATGCATCTTTTCCTCTCTACTACTATTACACCGCCCTTTTGCAAGCCACCATAACCCCTCACCTGGATGCTAAAGTAGCCTCCTAACTAGTTAGTCCTCCTGCCTTTATACTTAGACCTAAACAGTCTACCTTCCACACACAGAAAAGATTATTCTTTAGAAAGAAAACAAGCCAGGGGCACTTGGGTGGCTCAGTCAGTTAAGCGTCCGACTTCAGCTCAGGTCATGATCTCAGTCATGAGTTTGGGCCCCGCATTTGGCTCTGTGCTGACAGCTCGGAGCCTAGAGCCTGCTTCGGGTTCTGTGTCTCCCTCTCTTTCTACCCCCTCCCCTGCTCTCTTTCACTCACTCTCGCGCGCTCTCTCTCTCTCTCTCTCTCTCAAAAGTAAACAAACATTAAAAATTTTTTAAATAAATTTAAACAAGAAAGAAGACAAACCAGATTGTATCTTTACAACTTTAAGCTCTCACCTGGCTTCTCACTGCAATTAGAATAAAGAACCAAACTCTCCAGAAGCTATAAGGGCCTATTGTAATCTCTTACATGTCTACCTTTCCCCACCTCATTTCATTCTTACCAATTGCCCCTAAGCTCCAGCCACTTAACATCTTCATACACACCAAATTAGTGCTACTTCACACTAGATTCAATTCAAGTGTCCTCTCATCTCAAGGTTGAATCCCCTCCATTAAAAAGACATCTAAAATTGGTCCTGACGCACTTTAACCACCTGTGAGATAATGTTTGTGATCCCATTTCAGAATGGAATCCTGCTTTTACCTGGCTGAGTTACCAGTCTCTTTCCCTTTCTATAGGCTAAGTTAAAACAGCTGGAAGCTTCCTGTGCAGACCAAGAGCAAAAGCTGACAAAGGTAAACGACAATAACTTCAATGTTCCTTCTCCCACAGTAAGGAAAACTTGATCTTTGGTCACAAGATTTGAAGGAATGTATTACATCATGTCAATACAGTCCCCCAGATTACCTTCTCTTTTCACATTTTTTACGGAATATTCTCCATAATCTATACCTTCTATGAATTAGTATCTATTTTTCTCCCAACTGTCCCCAAGTAATTTCCATCGGGACTGTAAAGTACAGCCTGTTCATCCACAAAAAAACAAAAAAGGCATGATTTCATACATACAGCAAATACATATTTAGAACAATTAGAAAAGCACATTTAAGGCCTGGGGCCTAAGAGGAAACAAGTATACTACTGTTCTTATAGCAACTTACTGAGTAAAATTTAAGACTGAATTTTGACTTCCCAGGTAATGGAAGACTACACATTTGTGGCACAGCTCTGTGAAGATCAGGCCCTCTGCATAAAGGTACAGTTTCTCTGTAAAGGGATAGTAATGCGTTTGTTAAGGTACAGGATGAAGTGAAACCAGGCTTTTCAAAGAACACTGCAACAATTTTAATGCTTCAAGGTGGCATTACAAAGGCCTTTAGGGAGGATGACACTCTACCACTAGAATCATTCTATTACTGCCCTCATCTCCAAAGCTCTGAACTCTTACATTAATAATGAGCACTTTCCCTGTTTATAATCCCAATAACCACAGGGACCTGCCCAGTGGTGAAGTGCAGTAAGAGATCTGGAGTAGTAGGGGGCTGGTGGACTGGGAAAGGAGACAAAATGGCAGTGGGAATACCAAACATTCACATGACAATGCTGTAACACATGGTTATTAACAGCAAAAAGCACATAAGGCTTCTAGCAAGTAACTGTGGTTTCTTTTATTTCTCTTCGAAGAAGTACCAGGAAACTCTGAGGAAAATAGAAGAAGAACTAGAGACTCGGTTCCTTGAGAGAGAAGTGTGAGCTTTGGCAAACAAAGGAACATCCTGGTTTTAGTGGTAACTCCATCTCAGCCAGAGTCAGAGCAAACATTTCTCTGATCAATTCCTATTTGGAATTCAGTGAGCCCCAACACCACATAACTTTCCTCTCTGTTAGCGATCTTGTTGACCCCCACTCAACCACATCTATTTAAAAATGCAGGTCCTCTCTCTCTGTCCCAAAAATAAATAAAAAACGTTGAAAAAAAAAATTTAAAAATGCAGGTCCTTCTCCTATCTTTCTTAACAGACTGCAGAAACATACCTTCCTTCATAATTGTAATCACATTGTCAATTATTCAGGTTTATATTAAGGGCAAGAACATGTGCTTTAAAAACGGTCAGGTGCCCGGGTGGCTCAGTCTGTTGAGCATTTAACTTGGGCTCAGGTCATGATCTCTGGTCTGTGAGTTCAAGCCCTGCATGGTACTCTGTGTTGACAACTCAGAGCCTGGAGCCTGATTCTGATTCTGTGTCTCTCTCCCTGCCCCTCTCCCAGGTGCGCACTCACTCACTCTCTCTCTCAAAAATAAACATTAAAAATTTTTTTAATAAATAAAATAAAGTACAGTAAAATAAATAAAAAGGGTTAGTTGTCTGGCACCCTGATAAAATGGGCATTCTTTAAATTTTATAATAAAGGTCTTAAAATTAATACTATCCTCACTTCCCCAAAATGTATGGAAATTCAACCATACGGGATAGGCATGAAACTAATCTCCAGACATAAACTAGGTCAATCATATTATGAAACGCAAACTGTATACTATATTAAACTATGAACATTAAAATTAGAAATTAGAGTAAGAGAAAAGCCTCCCCCCCCCGCAAAAAAAAAAAAAAAAAAAATACTCCTTGAGTATGTCAAGAGTCTAAATGAGAAACTAAAACCAAAAACCTCACTTCCATTCCCTGACCCTCTTTAAAATTTAAATCTTAATTCACTTGGGAAGTATATCCATGTATTAAATATTTTGGAGTCTTGGGATTAAGAGAAAAAGACCTAGGCTTCATACAGCCTCTAAATAGGCTAGTCCACATTGTGGCCTGGGGGCCAGGGCACCAGGACTTAGAGGTCCTTACCCCTAATGGACACCTTCAAGTCTCCTGAGATCCTTTCTGAACATTAAGTATGGCTTCATTACTAAGCCAAGATTTTAGAACAGGACTACCCAATGGAATTTTTTGTGCTATCTAGTATGTAGCCACTATGCACCTATTGAGTACTTGAAAGATGGCTGTTGTGATGGAGGAAGTGATTTTTTTATTTTCATTAAATGTAAACAGCTACGTAGCCATTGGCTACAATACTGGACAGTATAGCTTTAGAATATAAAACTTTTTTAAATAACCATGATGTAATACGAACATTTAAATGTACTTTATTCAATTCCCACCTTGGTTCTTTCTCTCCTAGATCAAAAGTCTTGAGCATGAATTCTGCAAGAAAAAAGTGTAACAGCCAAAATAATAAGGTAACCATTTCAGTCCACTTTCAGCTTTTCTCAGGGTCATTACCTTCAAGGGAGTTTCCAAAACACTATAAGCCACCAGACACATACCAATCTTCTCATGTGCATTTTCCAAGAATAGTAGGACACATAATTCTAAAGCATTCCAACCCTAAACATACGAAGATGCTATGGGACAATGGTCTCTCTTCTCTCAGAGCCATGCAAATGACTTGTTCTCAAAGAAACTAGCCTCAGACCTCACAGAGTTTAGAATGGAAGCAGGAAGAAATATTAACTGAAGGAACATTCTTGTGGAGAAGAGGCCAAGACAGGACACATATACCACTCCTCCCATCTCCCATAATCACAATGGTCTTTCCTGGTGATCCCAACAGGATCCCAAATTTCTCACTACACAGAGCACCAGGACATATATCAGAATTAGCCCATGAGTTAAAACATGAGAAGTCATTACTTCTTTATGTAACAGCTTCAGTGTCTGTTCATATTTAACATCATGATGTCATTAGCATATATGCAACGGTCTAAAGGACACAATTGGATTTAGAGCATCCTCTTGGCCTGCTTCGTGTCTTGTGGTGGCAAAAAGATAAACTTCCATTAGACTTTAATTTTGTAACTTATATTGGCTTTAGAGCCAAAATTGACATTCACTAGAAACTTTATCATTTAGATAGTCTTCATAATTTCAAAAAAAGTAAGTATTTTATTCCTAAAAAACAAATATCAACAATCATCTATTGTCGTTGGGGTCATCCAGATGTTTGGATATGTATTAGACCATGTTCACAGTGACCATGGTTCCCATTATTCGGAACAAGTTATTTTGGCCCCAAGCTTGCATATTATACAACAACCAACAGCAACAACAAAACTCCTGAAAATAACTGGACTCCACCTCTCTAGAACCAAGCTTGGCATGCTCCCTGATGTATCCCATCATCTATTCTCACTGACTAATCAAAGTATTCCTTCTCACCACCTATCAGAGAAAAAATCTTCCTCAAGATTACCAGAGTCCCATGATGGTTCAATGACCTATGATGTCTGAACAACCTTTACAGCCTGCCTGAGCAAATGACCAGCTGGCATGCTGCTTAATCTCACTCAAGCTAGGGAACAAAATTCGTAACCCAGAAAGTTTCTTTCTAATTCCAATTCTGTGAGCATCATTTTCACAATTTTAAAATGTGATTGTACTTCTTCATTTTTATCTCACAAGCAAGCTAAAAGGAAAATGAAATAGCTGAGAAAATATTTTGGAAGAGAGATGCCACAGAAATCCAGGAAATATCCTCATCTTTATATTTTTAGAACTCTTAAAACTTCTCTTAGAATACATTCGTGTGGTTTTCATAGCCTGTAAACTTCTTTAAGGGTTACTGGTTAAGCAGGAGGTAAGGGTGTAATGTGGATTCAAAGGACCCAGGTTCCAAGTCTGGCCCTGCCACTTATTAGCTGTATGACCTTACATACGAAAAAGGGCAACCTACCTTGACTTTTCAGGCTTTCATTCATTTCTATCAATATATTAAAAAGTAATACAAAATTACACATACATACAAGCAAATATATACGCTCATCTCTGAAAATTCCATCTGTTTATGCATATAAAAAATTGCAAGACATTATCTAAATATAACATTAACTAATGGCTCATTGAATGTTATTTGACAGTGAATGGTAGATTCCAGAAATTGCTTATTTATTAATGTCTTTCCTTCTTCCAGGATGATTCTCTCCAAAACAAGGGAACTTGGTTCTGTAAAAGGTAAGGAGACACCTTTGAGTAAACTTCCTGGAAAATGGGGAGTTTCACTTAGCCATCCTGGCAGACAACAAAGTCTAGACAAGGAAACCCTTGTAGACATACCCACACACATACCCCCAGAGTGAAGTCAACAAACTAGTGTCATCGATGACCAAGTTTCTCACTTCTAACGTATGACTTCCTCATCCCAAGGCAATCCCTAATCTCAATTTTCCAGTTTTAGAAGCTAATAGGCTAGTAGTAATCAGAAATAAGAACTTTATTACCTAAGATAGATGTGGCAAATCTCATGCTTATTCCTTTTTCCCTTTAATGATTTGAATTTGCTTGATGGATCTGGTTCCCCAATAACATCAAGATTGGAAATGGGGATCCTTTTTATGATTCATAAGATGATTGGATTTTCACACTATTTTGTGAGATGTGTCCCCCGCAAACTTAATACAATGTCAACATGTTACATTAGAAATACTAGAGAATTGTAAATCCATGTATACCCCTACTTAACAGCAAATGAGAGAAAATGATTATGAAAGAGAGATCACACTCAACAGTACCCAGAACATAATTCCTCAAAAATACTTGTTAAACTGAGTAAGAGCTCAAGATTCAAACAACCAAGCGGATATTAGTCCTGAGGGAATCACTGTGATAGCAAAGTAAAATTGGCACTCATCAAGCCCCTGCATTTGTAAGAAAAGGTCAGATTATGTTCAATATAATTTATTTAAGAAGGCAAAGAGAAACATATATTCAAAGTGGCATGAAATATGATTTAGACAGAGTTCCATCAAAATGGTTAACGTAAAACTATTGATGCTTAAAGGTCAGCTTCAATTGTCTGGAAAATTTGCTCAAGGGGGATACCCCTTCATTTTACATATTCAGATATCCCTAAATACAATACTCCCTGAAAGCTAGCAGAATTTCCCTAGAACTCCAAGGCTGCCTTCGCCTATAATTTGACACCAGTGTTTAGCGTGAAATTACCCGCATGGGCTCCCAGGGTAAGAAGTAACTGCTTTAAAAGAGGGTTGGTATCCTGAAGAGAATCTGACAATATCCTAAAAGTCTAGCTCATCATATCAAACTAGAAGGGTCTTTCTCTTGCTCTGCTCCAATATCCTATGGGGCACTGGTATATCAGGCACTGACTCAAGAGATAATAAAGGTAGATTATGCCTAGGATTTTCTCTGGGAATAACATCCCAGAACTTTCTTATGAATACTGTATTCAGCTTCAAGAAGAATACTAGGAAGAGATTTGTAAACATTTTCTGATTCTAATTCTGACCAAGATGCTATACTATAATGGATCCTAACTCCTATCACCAAGACCAATTATTGATGAGGAACGGGCTGTTTTTGACTGGTGGATGGAGGTAGGTAGTGAATTGGTGCTGCCTCAAGCAGCAACGTAGCACAACTGGATAAGGGTTACACAGGAAAGGAAAAAGTAGAAATTTGCTTGTGCAAATCATAGTAAAACCACAAGGTCAAAATAATTCATCAGTTTAAGAAAAAATCAAGACCACTATAAGGGGAATTTACAGAAATTCATTAGGAAACATTAAAAGTAACATGAATGAAAGAAGAGAAATATAGTGAGATAATCATAAATACATCAATTCTCTTCAAATGATAAGCTCATTTCAATTCCAACCAAACTGCCCAAAAGATTTTTCATTAAATTTAATAAAATTATTCTAAAAATACACTGGATATAGAAGAGTAAGTAAGTCAAAAATAACCTGGACAATTTTAAAGGAGAGCAAAGAGTGGGGAACGTGCCCTTCCAGTTATGAGGACTTACTTTAAAGCTACATTAATTACAATAGTGTAATACTGTCACAGGAATAAAATCAACCAATGAAATAGAAACAAGGCGTATATGGAACTCTGATATGTGACAGTGATTGTATGTCACAAAGGAAAAAAATAATTGTTCAATAAAGGTAGGGGAGGGGTGCCTGGGTGGCTCAGTCAGTTAAGCGTCTGACTCTTGATCTTGGCTCAGGTCATGATATGAGTTTGAGCCCCATAGCGGGTTCTGTGCTGACAGCATGGAGCCTGCCTGGGATTCTCTCTCATCTCTCTCTGCCCCTCCCCCACTCACGTTGTCTCTCTCTTTCTCTCTCTCTCCCTCTCAAACATTAAAATAAAATAAAATAAAATAAAATAAAATAAAATAAAATAAAATAAAATAAAACAAAACAAAATAAAATAAAATAAAAAAGTAGGGTAAAAATGATTATTCAGATGAGAAATAATGAGATTGGATCACATTTAAACACACACACACACACACACACACACACACACACACACACACTATATTTAAAAAGCAAGGCCAGATATGTTAAGGACTAAATGTCCAAAAAGAAAAAAAATCTTTAAAATTGACATTAATTATCTACTGCCACATAACACATTATCCCAAAACTTAGTGTCTTCAAACAACAAACATTTATCATCTCACAGTGTCTGTGGATTAAGAATCTGTGAGCCACTTAGCTGGGTGGTTCTAGCTCACCATCTGTTATTAGGTTGCAGTTAAGATGTTGGCCAGGGGCACCTGGGTGGCTCAGTGGTTGAGCATCTGAATCAGAGCCTGGAGCCTGTTTCATATTCTTTGTCTCTCCCTCTCCTCTCTCTCTCTCTGCCCCTCCCCAGCTTGTGCTCTCTTTCTCTGCAAAATAAACAAACATTTACCAAAGAAAACTTTTTTAAGATGTTGGCCAAGTTAGAGTCATTAGAAGGCTAGACTGGAGGATCTATTTTCAAGGTAGCTTATTCACACATCGGACAAATGTTGCTGCTTGTTGGCAGGAGGTTTCAGTTCCTCCTTACAGACCTCTCCACAGGACTGCTTATGTATCCTTCCCAGCATGACAGCTGGCTTCCTCCTGAGAGGAAAGAGGAAGCTGCAATGGTTTTAGTGTGTAATCTAGGAAGTCACACACTGTCACTTCCATGATACTCTATTCTTGAGAACCAAGTCATTAAGTCCAGCCCACAGTACAAGGGAGGAGAGTCTCTTAAAGGGCAGAATATCGAATAATGTGTGGACATATTTTAAACTAGAATACACTGCTAGTAGAAAATAGGAACATCTGTTAGGACTGGATGTAGGGAATGGTTTTTTGAATAAGACACAAAAACACTGGTTCTAAATAAAGATTAATACACTAGACTTTATTAAAATTAATAACTTTTGTTCTAACACCTTAGAGAAAATAAAAGTTATAAAGTAGAGGGAAGATATTCACAATACACACAATGGAAAAGGACTGATACCAAGATCATATAAAGAACTCCTACGAATCAATAAGACAAGCCCAAACAACCTACTAGACAAATGGGCAAGAGCAGACATGTAAGACCTATGAGCAGATGTTCAGCATCATTGTTCATCAGGGAAATGCAAATTAAGACCATTACTTTACACACATTTGGCACAATTTTTTAAATCTGATGATATCAAGTGTTAGAGAAAATATGGACCCACAGAAACACATACCCTGCTGATGGGTTACAAATTGGTGCAAAACACTTTGGAAAACAACTCTGCAAAACAAAAAAATAAAACAAAATATAAAAGAACAAGATCATTTCAGCCAGTGATAAACACTAAAAGAAAATCAAACATGGTGATGAAACAGAGAATACCTGGCTAGCCGGAGTATGGGAAGGAGCTGCCTTTATAAGGGGTTGTTGGTAATGAAGACAACAATTAGTGGGAGACATCTGAAGATCAAAAAGGAACCAGACATGCATTTAGGCATAAGTTTGATTTTGTTCCTGGTTTCCTAACCTCTGGTTAACAGTTTCTTGACTTTCTCTTTTCAGGTTTTTTCAATATGTCTTTTCCACCACCCTATTTTTCATCAGACTGCTGGGCTACTTGTTTTTCCACATATGTTTTATAAATCCAGATCTCCTTATCAACACACTGCCCAAGATATTGAGCAGGGGCATTCTGTGGAAGCTAAGATGCTTCCTCTTTCCATCTCTCACACTTGAGACAGAGGACATGTTACCCCACTGATACGTAAGAAATAACCTTGAGCAAAAGAAGAAAAGTGGTGTCTGAGTCTGTAGACTAAGAGACGGCGGAATTTGCGGAGGGAAGAGGTTTCCTTCAGCTTTTCCCTTCAGGTCTGTCTACTTGATTATCTTCCATCTCCAGTTGTCTTTCCAAGATTGATCTTGCCCAGTAGAAAGCTCTGTCAACAGATTTCTAGGACTACAGGATAAGCTAAATAGCACCAGACAGTAAACAAACTAGACTACTTGGGAAACAATGTCATAGATGCTCAGCAAAGTTAGAATTGATATATTCTTCTAGAAAATCTTTAAAATCTGAGAGACCGGATCCCTGCAATGCAGAAGATTGCTCACTACTTATATTAGAACTCTTTGGTTATAAGTGACCTTAACTTAAGCTAATTTGTAAATTTGCAGAAATAAAGGGGGGGGGGCAGGGCAGAATAAAGGGGGGGGCAGAAAATCTGCAGTTTCTGGCATGGCTGGGTCCAGGAGTCTCAAAGCAATACCACTGGGATTTCCCCACTCTCTCTTTGCATTGGCATTCTCCTTTTAGTGGAAAGATAGTGCCAACAACCTAAGTCCCATAGTACAAGATTAGCAGCCTTGGTAGAATGAAACCATCTTTTCCAATAGCTACAGCAGACAATTTCAGAGAAACTGCCTTAGCTGGGGTCAAGTGCCTACCCCTGCCCCAAACTCAGTGTGGCCTAAGGAATGGGAGTGCTCTGATTGGTCAAGCATGAATCTGTGAAATCACATTTCCAACCTCTTATAAGGGATAGAGGAGGTTAGGGGGAAAAGAGTTAAGGAAGTTAACTCCACCTAAACTCAATGGAATGTGTTTCTGTAAGAAAAAGGGCCTCTCTTCCCTCAAAAAAAGAGAAAGGGATACTGAGCAGGCAAAAGCAGATGCCCATTTAATCACTAATTTTAGCTTTACATGTAAACAACCAACTTGATCAATTAAACAAATTCTTAAAGCTATAGCTCACTGCATGTGTCTTCCTGCCAATAAGAACCACAACTTCTCAAGATCATAGATTGAGATACTAAAAAGCCATTGGAAAAAAACAAACAAACAAAAAAACACCTCAGTTAAAAAAAAAAACAGGTACATAATTAGGTTTGTAAGGCTAAAGCAAGGATTCTAAACTAAATAGCCTAAGACTATAAACTGCTTCAAAACTTGGGATAACATATAATCAAACCTCTTATTTTTCCAATTAATTGCTGAAGCATCCACGTGCCTTATTAACATGATATATTCAAACTCCCTCTTGAAGCTTCCCGAGCCTCCTAAATTCTCCAGAGCCTTGACAGCATTGAAATCCAAGAGCAGGGAAGGGTCATTCCGCCTTCCACACCAGCAGGGAACTAACATAAAAACCCCTTAATTCATTGCCTCTTGAGGCCACACAATGTCAACACTGACAATTAGTCCTACACAGGGTGATCAAATAATTTACCCTCCAATTTGAGACACATGTGGGGTGCCTAGGTGGCTCAGTCAGTTGAGCAGCCAACCTCAGCTAAGATTATGATCTCACAGTTTGTGGGTTTGAGCCCCACACCAGGCTCTCTGTTGTCAGTGCAGAGCCAGTTTCAGATGCTCAGTCCCCCTCTCTCTGCCCCTCCCCCATTCTCTCTCTCTCTCTCTCTCTCTCTCTCTCTCTCAAAAATAAAGTCAGCATTAAAAAAATTGAGACACATGTGATAATAGAAAAGGTCACCTTTAATTATGCCAGGACAAGAGAAATCAAACAGAACCATCTCAACAGACCAAGACCTAAGATTGCCTCATGTGCAGTCTAAGGCCCTGCACAGTGTGTTTTGCTGAATGAAGTACGTCCTATGCTTCAGTGTTAAGTTCAGCCAAGGGTGCCTATGCTTAAGGTCCCAGTGCCGGAGTTCAAGATGCATCTCTCCTTCTATTCCTATACGGAGCCCTCTGTTCCAGTGTCAAGTTTCTAAAGGACCAAGATTGATTTTAGTTTTTGCCAGCCTCACCCTTGCCTGCCTAGGAAACCCTTCAGTCTAGGAAGTCAACCTACTCTCAGGACACCCACAATGGGTGGGTGAGTGGGAGGTCAGGGGGCCAGTCTGAAGTCTCAATACTCAAAATACCAAGGGAGGCCCCAAGGAGCACACCTTCCCTTCCAGGCATTTTTCAGGCTTTTCTGGAACGTCTGCCCCTAGAGAAGAGAAACGTTTATTTACTAAAGTCAATATTCAACATGCCATTCTTTTCTACAGTCAAACCTGGGTTTTCTAACTTAGTATCAACTGGTCTGTTTAGGCAACATTTCTGTACATCTACATTTTAAAAATAATCATTCCTCAAAATGATGAGGTCATATTGCTCAAGATTTGAGAGCAGAAGGAAAAGGAAGAGAAATGAGAAAAGGAAGAAAAAGAAGTTAAATCCCTAGTTTTGTGTAGTGTTGGGGACATAAAGACATACCATCTGTCTTTGGGCAGGTGAAAAGAAGAGACAGATTATGTGCATACATGATGAGTCCCACAGCAGAAAAACAGAGGAGGGAGTAATACCCCATGCCTATGTCCAATAGGAGGGGACATCAGATCCAAGGATGATGCCAGCCTGAGAGAAAGAGTAAGAGGCCAAGCACTAAAGCCGACCATGTGTCAGCAAAACCGTTCTGCTGAAAAGCTAAAAACATCTTTTACCCTAGATGGATATTTTAAATAGAAGTAACCAGATTGAAATACCATAAAATTAAACAACTCTCTTTCTTGACAAATTACCTACAATAAGTAAATTCTTTCTTGATCCCAGGCTTCAAAAAAAAACCCCAAACCCTTTTCTCCTGGCAATTATTAGAGTAAAAACACAAAACACCTGCAGACAGTACACATAACTGAGTTATTTACCCAGCACCCACCATGTCAATAAAGGTCTGCACTGCATGCAACATTTATTCCTACACTGAATGGCACTGGAATTTTAGGATCCAGCGGAATCTGGCAGTTTTCTTCCTACTGGGTGGCCATGCCACATTGAATTGGATTTCATTCTTGGCAGAAGAAAAAGATCAGGTTGGGCCAGCTCCCATTTACCCCACCGCATGATAAAGCAAGAAATCCACACCTTCTAAATGCATGAATTTGAAACTCAATCATGAAAAAAAAAAAAAAGAGTACTTTCACACATTGTGGTTTGAGTCATTTATTTTAAGAGAATTTTTTTAAAGTTTTCTTTCATGCATATTTCATTATTCACTATATTTTCTCTGCTGTAGCCAAGTGGAAAGATGCTGAAAAACAGCTCAAAAGTTATTGTAGGGGACACAAATCCCTAACACCAGCTTGAAATCCACAGAATTTCTCTGTTTGTTGTTTCAGTAAAGGTAAATGTTGACTGTATTGTTTGGGGTTATACCCAGAATGCAGCAGCTGAGAGAATTCAGAGCACGGATGTTTACTCAGAGGGTAAAGAAAGCCAGCAAGGAAAAAAAAAAGGTAGAGAAACTCAGGAAAACAATTTTCATCATATAATACCATAACTGGAGGAGATTCTGTTGTACTTTAGATAATTTCATTAAAAAGGTAGAGGAGGAGGAGGGAAGGAAGGGGCAGAAAGGGGAAAGAGGAATAAAAAAAAAGAAAGGAAGGAAGAAAAATAGGTTGATCCCCTACTAGTATAGTATATACTAGCTGGTTTGTAAGCTATATGCCTTTATCTCATCACAGCTAGTAACTATGCTTTCTGAGAGTGGTATCCGAATTTTTGATTTTATAATTCTGAGAAACAGAGTTCTAAAGGCTATGGTTAAAATCAATGGTTAAAATCACTGTTTTAAAAGTTCTTTCCATTAAAGAGCAAAACTAGTAGAAGCCCTACGCAGTGAAAACGGGAAGGGGTCATTCATATGTAATGAGGGGTCGGAGCCTGCCTAGAAACAAGTACAGGGGAAGTAAGTGGCGGTTATGTCCCCTGCTGAATATTTACAGAAGAGACTGGCTGTAGGTGCAGCAGTTCTCAGTGTCTTAATCATCAGAGAAAGCAGACCATCTTGCTTTGGCTCTGGAACAGTGTGCCTCCCTCAGGATTTGACTGCGGCCACAAGGTTCCCTCAGCAACAGTAGAGGGCACTGTTCCATGGTGTATGCAGGATCTCCTCAGAAGCCATTTCTTTCCATCGGTAAAGTACACCCCTATTGGATGTAGAAAGGGGAAAGAAGGTCCACAATAGTAACAAATCTGTCCAATTTTTCACAGATTCATAGGCCAGAGTCAGGTTTGAACATCGAGCACTGAGGATATAGTATCCTATCCCAAGGGCTGAATCACTACCTACGATTACAAAATGCCTAAAATCTTCAGAATGTGTGTCTTGAGCAGAAAGATTTCCTTACAGTCTCTGCCCACCATGAAACAGGATTCCACACTTTGATGAATCCCCAAAATAGATCTCACTCCATAGTGCTACTTATATTGAATGCTATAAATATATAAATTTAAGATTCATGGCTGGGTGAAATACATAAAGGGGATTAAGAGCACACTTGTGATGAGCTGAGTAAGGTAGAGAATTATTGAATCACTGTATTGTACACCTGAAACCATTATAATACTGTGTGTTACACTTCAATTAAAAAATAAAGATTCATGGAGACACAGGTAAAGGACACATATCGCTTATCACTTTAAAAACTAAATCAAATCCCCCTTTGGTCATGTTAATATTTCCTTTTCAAAGACTTCCCTCTTCCCAACTCTTCAATCAATCTACCTTTCTCTTCTTCCACACAACTTGAAAAGAAATGGCTACTAAGAACCATTCAGCTCTCCCTCTCAGATTATATTTACCACTCAACAAAACCAAAGTTCAGGAGTTAACCTGTATGGTAACCTGATTACATTCTACCACATACACTAACATATATCAGCAAACCCAGAAAGACTCTGCCAAGACAATCATCTGGCCCTTTTATAGCAGACATGATATTAACAATCATAAATTCCATTTACTGAGTGTATATTACATGCCAGCACTTTAAGTGTTTCACTTGCACTACTGTATTAAACACAGTTTTCCAAAGTAGATTATTATTATGCCCAGTGTACAAATAAGGAAGCCAGTTCTTAGTTGAAAAAAAATCAGAATCTGTGCCTGTGTCTCGCTCCAAGCTTGGACTATAAAACTTCTATTGTTTCTGACGTCAGACATTGACCACACAGCTAGCCAAGAAGAAGGTGGGGCATAGTCCAGAGTGGGTTGTCCACCCACCTGTCAAGGGAGAAATCTCAACCATGGCTGCAATTATATAAGAACTGGCCACCAGGGAGACTCTCAGACAATTCATAGATTTACAGAATTGGCAAGGAATTTAGATATTGCTCTTTCAGGCCCAGTGAGGTACTTTCCTCCAAATCACACAACTAATGAAGAACCAGGATAAGAATCTAGTCTCTTGAGTCTTTTTTCAGGGGCCCTTCTAGTAAACTAGCATTTCCCAACTCTTTATAGTGGGGCACTAACATAATGGCGATTCTGTTGCAATTGTTATTTAAGCACAAAATCAACTGTACCCTCCTGTCTTCTAAGGTAAAGTCATAACTCTTAACTCTGGGGAAATAAGCCTCCATATTTCTCTCCCTGCTCTTATAAAAACTAATAGGGAAGGGGAGAAAAAAAAGGGTAACACTTGAAATACATGGAACTTTTTTTAGGAGAGCACATTAATAAATCTTGAGTTAAGTAAGGTGTGAATTGTGGGGGAGTGTTAAGTGCTAGAGATGAAATTCTCTTCATAATAATAAAATACAAGGAATTTTATCACATCTGGAAGGAGAAGAAAGAGAGAAAGCTGAATAACATGAAGACACAGTGAGCTCCAAGTTCGTGGAAATGGATAAGAGACTTTCAGAAGACCAGAAAAGCTAATATTCAATTTTAGATTATCTCCTAAGTGGTGCTGCAATGTATACCCCCACATGGTTCAATCACCAGTAAAATTTACCACACAGAGTTGTAGGTATTGCCTCCACAAGTTGCCTTTTGGTGACTCTTACAAGTGAATTTTGGGAGAAAAGCAATTATGTTTGACTCAAGTCTGAGTCAACACTGGATCACAGCTAAAGAAACAGCCTTAAGTTATAAAACGGAAAAGTAACTAGCAGAAAAGTTTTGCAAAAGTCCTCAGCAAAAGGACAAAAATCAGTACATACATGGAACGTGGAAGATGGCAAGAAAGGCAATCTTAGCGTCCAAGGGTGGGTAGCTCCTGGTGACACGTAAATTATAGAAGAAACTTCTACATCTCTTCTTTCCAAGGTTCTCTCCAAAGAGCCAGACCAATGCCAAGGAGTTCTTCCCCTATGTTTTCTTGAAGTTTTATGGTTTCATGCCTTATATGAGTCTTTTGAGTTTATCCACTTTGAGTTATTTGTATACAGTATAAAGATCCAATTTCATTCTTTTTCATGTGGATATCCAGCTTTCCCAGCATCATTTTTTGAAGAGATTATCCTTTCCCCACTATGCACTCTTGGGACCTTTATTGAAAATTAGTTGACGATATATGTATGGGATCAATTCTGGGTTCTCTATTCTGTTCCGTTGATGTAGATGTCTGTTGTTATACCAATACCACGCCATTTTGATTACTACAGCTTTGTAATACAGCTTGAAGTCAGGAAGTGTGATGCCTTCAGCTTTGTTCTTCTTCATCAAGATTGC